>NW_008622229.1:76834-80627 GCF_000691845.1 Merops nubicus
GCAAAGTCTTAAAAACCAGAGAGTGACAGAGCTTTGGTAGAGAGGGTAAAAAAAAGTTCCGCAAAGCTCTGCAATGAAAACTGCAAGAAATGGGAGCCATGCAGTTGGAATCACAGAGTGGTGGGGTTGGAAGGGACCTCTGGAGATCATCTCCTCCAACCCTCTGCTCCAGCAGGTCACCCACAGCAGGGTGCCCAGGGTCACATCCAGGTGGGTTTGGAATCTCTCCAGAGCAGGAGAATCCACAACCTCTCTGGGAAGCCTGTTTTAGACTCCGCCACCCTCACAGGAAAGAAGTTTCTCTTTATGTTTAGGTGGAACTTTTTGGGTTCCAGTTTGTGCCTGTTGCCCCTTGTCCTGTCACTGGGCACCACTGACAAAAGGTCTGGCCCCAGCCTCTTGCCTCCTGCCCTTTAGATATTGATCAGCATTGATCAGATCCCTTCTCATCATTCTCTGGGCTAAGCAGCCCCAGGGCTCTCAGCCTTTCCTTGTCACAGAGATCCTCCAGTTCCCTCAGCATCTTTGTAGCTTCCACTGGACTCTCTCCAATCATTCCCTGTCTCTCTTGAACTTGGGAGTCCAGCACTGGACACAATCCTCCAGATGTAGCCTCAGTAGGGCAGAGTACAGGGGCAGGAGAACCTCCCCTGACCTGCTGGCCATCCTCTTCTTCATGTGCCCCAGGAGACCACTGGCCTTCTTGGCTACAAGAGCACACTGCTGGCTCAGGGTTAACCTGTGGTCCACAAGGACTCCCAGGTCTTTCTCCATGGAGCTGCTTTCTATGATACAGATCATATTAAATTTTGGGGGAAAAACTGCTGGCACAGGGCAGGAAGGGGATGTCTAGCAATGATGCCATGCAACACAGTACAAAAGCACAACTGTGCTCTGGAGGCAGCTTGTTTGGCTTTGAAAGCAACATGGCCATGACACCTTCAGCACTCTACACCACCAGACAGCTTCCTCAGCCTGGAGTAACTGGGGAGCCTCTGCAGAGTGCTGCACTGCCACTGCAAAACTTGGCCAGGGCTCATTTCAGGATCCCTTCTCATGCCCAAAGGCCTCTACTCAAAAGGAAACTAGATGCAGCATATTTTTGGTTTGTATCTCTAAACATCCTGAGAACTTAGGGAAATCACAAGCTCCTATTTCTTATGGAGACAGTAACAAACTTCTCCACAGTATACTCAGCATTACTACTCTACTACACCAAAATTCAGAGAGAAAAGTGAAAAGCCTTCCTTGTGGAAAAAGAAACCTACCAAAAGAATAAATCCAATTCCTTGTTTGGTTGAAAGAAGGCAGCTCCCACAGAAGGAGTATTCTTAAAGCAAAAAAGCTTACAAACCACAATGACAATTCCCCTCCTGAAAGTTAGTAATGTCATTTCAACATAAAGTCTGGTACTTCAAATACAAAGATAAATTCTGTCTTACCTTGATAATACTTCCAATATGATTCTGTTGTATTAATATATCTGTTAATTCAGCAGTGTTAACAGGGGCTTTTAGAAACAACTGGAAAATAAGACACAAGTATTAGTAAGTTTGAAGCCTGATGGTATCTCCCATGGAACAAATGATAAGAGGAAAGAGCCTCAAGCTGTGCCAGGGGAGGTTTAGGTTGGACCTGAGGAACAATTTCTTCCCCTTGAGGGTTGTCCAGGGCTGTGCCAGGCAGTGGTGGAGTTCCCATCCCTGAGGGGTGTCAAAGTTGTGTAGATGTGGTGCTGAGGGACATGGGTCAGTGGGGACCTGGCAGTGCTGGGGGAATGGTTGGACTCAATGATCTGAAAGGTCTTTTCCAACCTAAACAAACCTATGATTCTGTGTATCATGGGCCACTTAGTAGAAGATAAAAGTCAGAAATTTATCTGACTTGTTATGTGATACTCTGTTCCATTTTTCATTTCAATTTAGTGAGTTTATTTAAATTCCTTCAATATAATATTGGAAAACCTAAAACTTTAATTTTTATAATTTTAAATGTCAATAATAAGAATTCAGCTTCTTGAAGCACTTGCTCCTTGACCCTCCAGAAGCTTCTGGAGCTGAGCATGGGCTTAAGACAGAGACAGACAAAAGAAGTCTGGAAGCTGCCACTGAACAGACACATAACTTGTATTTTTTTAAGGGTTATCATTCACAAAAAAAAAACCTCCAGGAAGCTGATTAACAACAAATGAGGTTTTCTGGGCAGCAACTAATACAATGAGTATGGAAAGACTATATACCCTGTGCAACAACAGCCCTACAGTTCATGATGTAAAGTTCTTGAAATGGTGGTTTAGGAGATACAGTCACTGTGCCTGTAATTATTTAATTTTCATGAGCTGAAGCACAGTAAAACTACAAATCAATACAGATAATGTGAACTGATGACTTTACATAACTCTTTAGGTATTATTTATTAATTAATATATCAACCAAGATAACAAGATGTCAAAGTACCTGCTGCAGTAATTTCTTTATCCCATTATAGTCATTGTCTGATATGGAATGTGCTTCAAATTCAATGTTCACTTCCTGGGGAAAAGGAGACCAGAGAATATCAAACACACTTGGCAAGAAGCTCTAGCAAAACAAAACTACACTATAAGAAAGTTAACATCAGAAATGGATCTGATTTCCATCGTGCAGGAATCTCAGCAGTTGGCAGGGTTACCATGTCTTCTGTCATCTTTAAAAAGCATTGGTAAAAGTAAAATTTTAAAGCTGTGTTGGGAACACACATTGAATGCTTTGTTCCCATCTGGTTCACATGATGTTCACCATGGCTTCATGGACTCTTAGTAGAGAGCCTTGTGCCAAGCAGAGAAGCTCTTCCAGCTGCAGGACTGGAGTGTAGCCTCGACTAAAGAGGAAGATTAGAGTAAACATTTAAATAATTATATCCAAACCCATATTTCTGCTATTTCCTCAGATCCTCCTGGTATAGTTAACCCCACTCTGGACGTCTGCACAGTAAGCACACAAGAGATCCTGCCACAGCAAGACAGCTTGTGAACTCCTGCTCCTCTTCCAGGACAAATGCTGGGCACCTACCAAAGGTTCTTACTGGAATTCTGTATTAATAACACCACTTTCCAAGCTTGTCTTGGCTACCTATTCTTCTCTGAACCACTGGTGAAGATCATCCAACTTTACCATGCCTTTCAGTTGTTGGTTTGGACTCCACCTTTTGAACATTCTGAACAACTGAGCCTTACTTTTGTCACCAACTAAGATTCATAAATCTCCCCAAATCCATACAGCCTCACAGGCCTGTTTACAATGTAGAAAACTTGGGCAGGTAATAAAAATCAGAAGACATGCTCAGATATTTTTCTTTGGTTTAGTAAAGCAAGCAAGGTCTGCAGAGGTAACTGAAGCACATTATTTACTGGAGAAGCTACCTGTGTAAGAAAACAGATTGTATCTCTGGTGTCTACAGCATTCATTCCTGGCATCCAGGAACTTTCTGACTGCTTTAAAATTCAAGGATCTCACTGAATGATTAAGCCAGTAAATTCTGAACAAAACACAGTTTATGCTGGTTCCAAAGACTGTGTAAATCATAACCATAAAATTGATATAAACCATGGGAGCACTAGATGTTCTAACACCTGTCTTGCTTCATGGCTTTCCCACTACCCAAAATAACAGCCTGGTATGAGAGCTTACAAACCCCCTATCTTTCATCTGTTAAAAAAAAAAGGAAAATAGACTCAAGATATATTTTGGTGTGTCCTGTCTCACTGCTCTGCACTTATTCTCCTCCCTCTGTGTTGCATCCAAAGCAAAGCAAA
>NW_008622230.1:0-3327 GCF_000691845.1 Merops nubicus
AGCATCAGTAAACCAGGCATTAGCCATGTCACTCTTGAATATCGGGTCCTCTTTAATAGGACTGGGAGTTTTCATTATTAAATCCTTTTTGTTTGTAGATGTGATTTGCTCTTGGATTTTCAATTGTTTATCTGGACCTTCCTCAAGCCCAAAAAGATTAGAATAGTACTCAATTAGACTGCACCATTTTCTGATTGTCCCCTTTTGGGATATTCCCTCTGGAAGAGCTCTCCCAGACAGCACTTGGTTGACCACATTGAAAGGGCCTTTTAAAATTACTTTTTGCTTTTTGATAATTTTGCTAACTTCTTTTAATGCTGTGAATGCTGTCAACAGTCCTTTCTCAAGAGTGGAATATTGCTTCTCCAAATCTTTAAAGGATTGTGAATAGAAGCCAATGGGTTGGGGATCCAGTAGGTCCCCGTTGCCAAAAGTGATATGACAAGGCACTAGCTGAGAATCCCCATTCTATTATTATTGGATCTTCTGGGTGGAAAGGCCCCAGAGTTTGAAAAGTTTGTGCTTCCAATACTAATAGCTTTAGGGCCTCATCATGGGATGTATCCCATTCCCCAGTGATGATTCTTTTTCAACAATTCATAAAGAGGACGTTCTATGACAGATAAATCTGGAATATGCTTTCTCCAATATTGTAAAGTTCCCAATACCTCCTGCAATTCTTTTTTTTTGGATGGTACTTTTATTTGATTCAGATGGGACAGAGTATCTGGAGGAATATTCCAGGTCTTTCCTTTCCACTTTACCCCTAGAAATTTTGCCTCTTGAGATGGGGATTGCCTTTTCTTTTCCACGGTTTCTATTTGCATGTCTGTTAAGTGTTTAATTATGACATCATAGACTACCTCTTCCTCATTTTGACCCCCTATCAACAAATCATTTTTTGATTTTTTTTTTATTTTTTTGATTGACCTTTACTTTAGAATTATTTTTGATTTCTGGAATGTTCTCCAGTTCACGCGCAAGCGCATGATGAGCCAGTGTAGGTGAGTGCTTATAGCCTTGAGGTAACCTTGTAAAAGTGTACTGCACCCCATCCCAGGATAAGGCGAAATATTTTTGATCTTCAGGATCAATAGGAACCTGAAATAACTTATCTTTAACTTCCAAGGAAGCCAGCACTGGATGGGCTGCTTCCTGAATTTCTAATACCAAATCAGCAATGTTAGGTACAGCAGCTGTAAGTACCTCTGTATTGGCATTTAATTTTCTGAAATCCACTGTCATTCTCCATTTACCATTTGGTTTTCTCACAGGCCAAATTGGAGAGTTGTATGGTGAATGACAGCGTACGATAAAGCCTCTTTGCCTCAAATCAGAAGTCACTAATACCATATTTGGCAGCAAGTGGAATTGAATATTGTTTCACATTAATTATCTTGCTTTGTGTCAAGCTTGGGGCACACTGTAGCAACCTTATTTCTGGTGTAGATGTGCCAAAATTCTAATAACTGCCTTCTTCATCTCGCCATGCTCAGCACTTAAGGACATCCATTCCTAATAAATTATAAGGAATGTTATCCACCACTATTTTAACATGAATTGGTTGGTCTTCTCCTGGCAAATGTAAAGTGACTTTAACTGTGTTTTGTAAGGCAAAGTTACCAAATGCTCCACTTACATATATTGGCTTTGAAGATAAGGTAGTGCCACAATGTTCAGCTTCGTCAGCCTTCAGTGTGGAAATTTGTGCTCCTGTGTCCATCACAAAAGTTACTGGGTAACGTTTTGGTCCAACAGCACAGGTAAGTTCCAAGTCTCTGTTCTTATTATGAACTAATCTTAATACATTTTGCCAGTCTTTTTGAGGACGAAGAGTTTTAGGGCCTATTTGATTATCAATTATCTGTAAATCACTGTCATTGTCCTCTGTATTTGGATCTTGTATTTGTACCCTCCTCCACTGCTGATCAAACTTTTTCTTCTTAGCAGGAGGAGGGTTATCTAGTTTCCCGAGTTAGTGGCTTTCTCAGCCGACCCTCCTCGAGAATTGGATCTCGACTCAGGCCTCTCAGACTGGTCGTTCTGCGATATAAACTGTCTCCACCAGGCATCTACCAGTGCCTGTAAGTGGTCGTATTCATAATGTTTAGCCAATAAATAGTCCGGGATTCCCAGATGTCTGGCTTCCTTCTTAAGCTTGGTGTATGGTCCCCTACCAGGCAACGGTGGAGTAGGTGGTGTCTCGGGATGTTGATTCCCAGGCGGGCTATTTTTTTTTTTTTATTTTGCCTGTTTTTATTCACCACTGACCAATCACCTTGTGATTTTCCTTGCTGTTTAGGAGGAGGAGCTTTCTGAGGCAGCCTAGCAGCCACTTCAGCATATGAAAATATAAGAACCTGCTTAGTTGCAGGGAGATTCTCTTCCTCCCCATACTCCTTACTACGAGCCAACAACTCTATAGCCAATTCGGACCATGTAACTGCTCCTTTGCCTGCCTTTATCTTTTCTCGAAGTAGCGTTACTATAGTTTTGAGTGACTGATGGAGTACTCTAATTAAAGGGACCAATCTTTCCTCGTCTATCTCAAGAGTCATAGGACTATAGTGTTCCTGTTCTAATTAATGATCATAAATCATTTGCAGTACTGCAGCCCTATGGACATTTTCTGTAACATTGGAATGGTCCTTTTTCAAGGCATTTGTTTCTCCCCTATACATATGGTACGTTGCACCAACACAATAAGCCGCCCTCTGAGTTCGAGACCAGGGATGATTTCGGTTCCCAGTCATGAAAATAATTCCAGGCCCCCAATGTCCCCTAGCTTCCTGCTCGGTCAAAAAGATATCATCACCCACAGAAAGAGAGACCCGTATGCCGCGGTTTGGGGCCAGGGCAGCCCCCAGAACCATAATAGACGCTCTCGATTAACCCTCTCCCCCCACCCCCGAAAGGGAGAGAGAAAGGGAATAAGGGAGAGAGACTTGTTGATTAGAAAAGAACAGAAAACAGTTTTAATGCTACCACTAGTAATAATAGTAATAGTGATAATAAATTAGACTATGTACAAATATATACAAATATATACAAAGTTAGTCCCGAACCCAACTCCCCCCTGATAGCAATATGTCACCATCACCCCCGGATGGGGAGAAGCCCCCGGGGAAGGGTCCCAGGATGGACTCAGCCACAGATGGCGACTGGGTACAGGAGATGGATTCTGGAACTCAGTTCAGGAACACAGGACTTGGGATCAAAGGCAGGATGGATGAAGTCCTCCTTGGATGCCGTCCACTGCAGCAGAAGCAGCCAGCAGCCCAGCAGCAGTAGCAGGCCGAAGAAGAGAAGAACCGAAAGGGCAACCGA
>NW_008622230.1:3521-6413 GCF_000691845.1 Merops nubicus
TTTAAAAAGTTTGTGCTTATAATAATAATAGCCTCAGGGCCTCGTCATGGGATGTATCCCATTCCCAATGGCAATTCCTTTTCAATAGATCATAGAGAGGATGTGCTATCACAGAGAAGTCTGGAATATGCTTTCTCCAATATAGAAGAGTTCCGAATATTTTCTGTAATTCCTTTTTATTGGATGGTACTTTTAATTGGTTAAGATGAGACAAGAGGGGATGTTCCAGGTTCCCCCTTTCCGCCTTATCCTGAATCTCTAATACCAAATCAGCAATGTTGGATACAGCAGCTGTTAATGCTTCAGTATTAGCATTCAGCTTTCTGAAATCTACTGTCATTCTCCATTTACCATTTGGTTTTCTCATGGGCTGAATGGGAGAATTAAATGGTGAATGACAAGGCACAATGATGCCTTGTTGTCTTAAATCCAAAATCACCTCTTTAATGCCATCTTTGGCAGCAATTGGAAAAGAATATTGCTTCACATTGGTTATCCTGCTCTGTGGCAAGAGTGGTGCATTGCTGCAGCAATCTTATCTGTGATGTTGTGCCGAAACTCCAGCGGCGGCCTTCTTCGTCTATCCATGCTCGACCTAGAAGAACATCCATTCCTAACAAGTTAAAATTAATATCATCAACAACCATTTCAACCCGAATTGGTTCTTTGTCTCCTAGTAAATGCAAAGTAACTTTAGCTGTCCTTTGCAAAATTGAATTACCAAATGCACCACTTATGCATATTGGTTTTGAAGAAAAGGTAATGCCACACTGCTCATCCAAATAAGCTTGCAGTGTAGAAATTTGTGCCCCATTAACTACCACAAAAGTTACTGGATAAGGTTTTGGCCCAACAGCACACGTAAGTTTCAAACCTCCATCCTTATTTTGAGCTAGTCTTAACACATTTTGCCAGTCCTTTGGAACATGGGAAATTTTAGAATCTACCTGAGTAACAACTATTTTTAAATTATATCTTCCAAATAAGCTTGCAGTGTAGAAATTTGTGCCCCATTAACTACCACAAAAGTTACTGGATAAGGTTTTGGCCCAACAGCACACGTAAGTTTCAAACCTCCATCCTTATTTTGAGCTAGTCTTAACACATTTTGCCAGTCCTTTGGAACATGGGAAATTTTAGAATCTACCTGAGTAACAACTATTTTTAAATTATATCTAATATTTGTATCATAGCTTTGTATTCGTACCCTCCTTCTCCGCCTGTTAGACTGTCTATTTCCAGGGGGAGGAGGGTTGTTTTGTTTCCCGAGGTGGAGGATCTTCCCGATGACCTCCACTGGGAATTAGACCCTGACTGGGACCCTCCAGACTGATTATTCACCGAACTGAGTTTTTGGGACAAGGATGTTACCAACTCCTGTAAAAGCGGGCAGATCCACATCTGGGCCAATGCTGACTCTGGGACCCCTAGACGTCTAGCATCGTCCTTAAGCTTGTTTAGCAAGTCCTGATTCTGTGGTGACGGAGGACGTGATCCTCCAGGATGTCGTTTTCTGGATTGATTATTTGGTCTCTTATTCTGCCTGTCTTGATTTTTCGCTGTCCAATCACCCCGAGATTTCTCCTGTTGCTTAGGAGGAAATGGTTTCCAAGGCGGCTCAGCAGTCGACCCAGCATCTGTTAATCTGCCTAGTCCCATGGGTCTTGCTATATTCGCCGCATTGTTTGGCGTGAGTCAACAACTCCCTCGCCAAGTCGGTCCATGTAACTTGCAGGGTTCCTCCTTTGATTTTAACTTGCATGTCCATCACCTTAGCTTTTGTCAATTGAGGGAACACTCTAACTAAAGAGGTCAATCTGTTCCAATCTACGTTATGAGTCAAAGGGCTAGGGTGATCTCTCAATAATTGGTGGTCATAAATTGCTTGCAATACAGCAGCTTTGTGGACATTTACTGTAATGTCAGAGTAGCCTCCTTTTAGGGCGATCGGTTCCCCTCTGCAGAGGGAATCCGTTTCACCAACGCAATAAGCTGCATGTTGGATCAGAGACCAAGGGTGATTTTGATTCCCTGTGGTTAAAATAATTCCGGGCCCATAGCTTCCAGAACTGTAGGTTCTGCTGCCCAGCACCACACCAGAACTATGTGCCCCAGGGCGCCACCATTTTGGGGTCTGGTCACTACTTCCTGGACTCCAACTCTGTCACGGTCCGCTCAACTCGGCGGACGTGTGACGGTTCGTTTACCACGATCTCAAAGTGCAAAAGAAAATTCAATGGGAGTTTTTACTTCAATCAAACAGTGAAACTTCATTGTGTGCCCGTAAAGCAGCACGCGACAGGTAAATTTGTGACAGGAAAGGTAAAGTAAATAGGGGAAAGAGAGTAATAGCTACCACCACGGGTCCAAGGCGTCCCTATGGTCCCAGGTCCTTGCGGTGTTCCACTGGTCCTTCTGATCGTCGTGATCCTCATTGGGAAAGCTTCCAAAGTTCGGTTGCTAAGAAGCCATCTTTTATGCCAGGTGATGCACTTTGCTCCTCCTCTGTCCCATGGACTTCTGCCAGTCTCCACCTTCCTCCTGCCAATCTTCGCCATCTCGAGCAAGGTTACTACGCATGCTCAAGGAGGACTGTCCAAGGCGTGGTCTGCCTTAGAGGTGGGTAGCTTTTGGTCAGGAGGTGTGTTTTCACATTATAATGATATTATAATGAGCAAAGGTCACCTTAGTCCGTGATTTCTTCATCAGCATCAAGATATCCATCTTCCTTAACAATAGCTGGGCAGTTACCGGCGCCTCCCAGTAACGCAGAACAGTTCAGCACAATACATGGCGCAGTACAGAGCACCTCATGGCAGTGTCACAGCACACTGCACAGCACAGCACAGTACTGCACAGGACACTTCATGCCATGCAGTTCTGGCTCCATCC
>NW_008622230.1:6458-7512 GCF_000691845.1 Merops nubicus
GGCAGCTGCATTTCAGGCAGGCCGCTGCAGACTCTAGTCAAGATGTTACCCAAAGTTTCAGGGTACCTTATTGTCCAAGTCTCTGATGACAAGGTTAAGACAATATTCCTTTTCTGACCGACTCTTACAAACTCCCAGGAGGCAAAGTTTCCGGAACTTCCAGCCAACGTCATCCCGAGCGCCGGAACTTACTGAGATCATACCAGAACTACAAATCCCATCATTCCCACCATTCCTCAAGGGACTTCTTGCCAATGCCATCTTGTGGATTGGGAGTTTCAACTATTGAACTGTTTCCCCCTTTTCCCTTTTCTTTCCCTTTTTTCCCTTTTCCTCTCCAACCAGAGCCAACCCATAATAAACTATATTTTGTGCATAACAGACATTGGTCTCTATAACAATTTTTTGAGTGTGGTAAAGGGGTTCATTTCCCTTTAGATCTATCCTTCGAGAGGTGAGTGCCATGTGCACATCTCGGTCTCATTCATAGTCCTCTCTTGTCCCTTTGGGTAGGGAGGAAGTTGCGAATATCCTGAACCGGTACCCTCTGGGATCTGACCTTGTCATTTTGGTGTCAGAAGTGGGATCCCGAGTTGCTTTTTTTTTTGGGATCCCAAGCCACGCTCTTTACAAATTTAATAAACAAGACCAGAAGTAAAGATGAGTACCCCCGCCGGGAAACTGAGGCACCCGATGCCACCCATGCGGAGGCTACTGAGAAAGTTGGGGAATGAGATGTTGTTCATGCAGAGTCCACTAAGCCTCCAGAGAATCCAGAAAATCCGGAGGTAATTCAGGACACTGCCAAGAATGATGCTGTTGAGACAAAATCCATTACGTCTAATGGACAGCGATTGCAAGAGCATAAAGGGATGCAACAGGAGTGTAAGGATATGGTGAGAAGGAAAGAGCTCGAACAGAGAATGAAAGGTGTGGCATACGAAACCTTTTTGTTTTTTCCTTTTGCCTTCTGATCCTGCAATAATGACCGAAGGGCTTTCCTCTTCCCCCCCCCACCCCCCACCCCCCGCAGGGCTGGGACACGATTACTCTG
>NW_008622230.1:7622-8056 GCF_000691845.1 Merops nubicus
CCGGGGACCACCGCCACAGCTCCAAGGACGGCACTTCGGTGGGTAAGCCGGGGGAAGAGGCGGGAGGGGGGAGCCTTTCCTGTTTCTCGTGCGGCTTGCGCCGCTGAGGCAGGAGCCGGGCACTGGGCCATACACCCCCCTCCCCTCTCGGAGCTGCGTTTTTCTTCTGATGGGCGCCTACCGTCGCAGCGCTCCACGTTTGTGGTCCCTGCCTGCTTGCGTGGTGACTTGCCATTTCTCAGCTGAAGATTCCTCACGGCACAGCCAGCCCCCCCGCTCGAGGTACGGAATCTCATTTCGCTGCCACTTGCCCGTCTGAGCTGTCGGCGCGGCTGCACAGCCACCTTCCCAACTCAAAGTGCCGTGAATATGCTGGAATTTAATATCAGGATTTGATCACCCTGCTGTTGAATTCCAGAGGAGTTACTTTTGCT
>NW_008622231.1:0-47905 GCF_000691845.1 Merops nubicus
TTGCCCTTTTTGAAGACTGGAGTGAGATTTGCTTTCTTGGAGCCCTCAGGCACCTCACCCATTTGCCACTATCTACCAAAAATGATGGAGTGGTAGAGTGACAACATCAGCCATTTCTCTCAATACTCTTGGGTGCATCTCGTCAGGGCCCATGGACTTATGGATATTCAGGTTCCTTAGCTGATCACTAACCCGGTCTCCATTGACTAGCAGAGGGTCTTTCCTCCTCTGGGCTTTCTCTCCTACATCTAGGGTCTGGAGTTCACAAGGGCTGGTCTCAGGGTTAAAGACTGAAGCAAAGGCGGCATCCAGCAACTCTGCCTTCCCTGCATCCTCAGTGATCAGGGCTGTGCTTCATTCAGCAGTGGGCCCACACTTCCCCTGTTGTTCCTTTTACTGCTGATATCTTTGAAGAATCCCTTTTTGTTCTCTTTTACTTCCTTTGATAGTTTTAGTTCCAAGACAGCTTTGGCCTTTCTTATTGCCTTCCTGCATGTCCTGACAGTTTCCTATATTTCTCCCGAGTGACAAGCCCCTTCTTACATGAGCTATATGCTTTTTTCTTCCATGAGATTTCCTTCAGAAGCTCCCAGCCCATCCATGCAGGTCTCCTAGCTCATCTACCTGATTTTTTACTTAAGGGAACGCACTTATCTTGATCTTGGAGGAAGTGGTATTTAAAAAAAATTAAAAAAATTTAAAACTATGTTTACTGATCAGCGACTTTAACCTTTTTGTCATCAAAATCTGACACAATTTTTTGCATTTTCCTTCTAGGTGTTGAGCTCTTATTGTGTAGGAGCTGATTTCCTCTTCTTAGGCAATACTTTGGCTTCTGTCAGTAGAGTCATCTGCCATTAGGGTGCTGGATGCCCTTTCTCAGGCTTTAGCTTTATGAATGGTGCTGAGTCCCACATTTCCACCTTGGTCTGCTCAGTGCTTTGTCATGCTCAAAAGGCTCTGTTTCATGTGGTGTTTACCCAGCCTTGTTATTTTTGTATACTTGATGCAACCTGGATGTTTTCATGAGCCTTTACCTAAAGTAAAATCGCTTCAGAGTTCTCTCCAAGTAATGAATAGATAAATTCTGCATAGCCTAGAATTAAACTATTGTCAGATGTTTTACCATTTTACCTGATTCTCTATGTATGGCAAATACAAATCGAGCTGAGTAGCATTTATTTTTTATTCCTTCCCACAAAGGGCTTGAACTGTAGTAGGTCTCTTGACAATTTTAAGTTCTTGGATTTGTCTGGTGTGTTCACCTGACCTTATACATGATCCACCAAAGTATGTTTGTTTTTTTTTGGTTTGGTTTGGTTTGGGTTTTCTTTTGTGAAGTGAGTCAATACTTCAAAGCTTGTTTTCCTTTGTGGCTTACTGGCAAATGAAATATAGCAATATGCATTCCAAGTAAGAATTAATATTTCTGTCTGACTAATCTCTGAGCTCCTAAAACTTTTCAAACAGATGGCATGAAAAGTGTTGCCAAATCCTATGCATCAGTGCTGTGTGATGTAAATTATTTAATTGAACTCTTGACAACCTGCTAACCAAGCTATGAACCTTACATCATGCACTAGGTACATATATGGATTAAGATAAACTCTTCTGTAAGTAAAAGAAAAGAAAATGGATTCCCATACATGTAGAAAGAAAATTGTAAAAAGACACTGCTAAAATAGTTTAGGAACCAGGAAATCAACTGCTGTTAGTATACCATGTAAAGATCATGGAAATGTGGCAAACTCAACTTAAGTGGCCCAGGTGACCTGTTTAGTGGACGAGGGAAAGGCTGTGGATGTTGTCGATCTAGATTTCAGTAAAGCCTTTGACGCGGTTTCCCACAGCACTGTCCTGGAGAAGCTGGCTGCTCATGATTTGGTTTGGTTTATGCTTTGCTGGGTTAAAAACTCGCTAGGTGCCCAGGCCCAGGGCGTGGTGGTGAATGGGCTTAAACTAGCTGGTGACTCATCACAAGTGGTGTTCCACAGGGCTCAGTATTGAGGCCTGTTCTGTTTAATATCTTTATCAATGATATGGATGGGTGGATCAAGGGCACCCTCAGTAAGTCTGCTGATGACAAGTTGAAGTTGGGTGGGAGTGTTTATCTGCTTGAGTGTAGAAAGATTCTACAGAGGGATCTGAACAGGCTGGGTCAATGGACCATGGCCAATTGTGTAAGATTCAAGAGTCCTGCCCTTGGGTCACAACTACCCCACGTGACATTGCAGGCTTAGGGAAGAGTGGCTGGAAAGCTGCTTGTCAGAAAAGGACCTAGGGGTGTTGGTTGATAGCTGAATATGAGCCAGCATTGTGCCCAGGTGGGCAAGAAGGCCAATAGCTTCCTGGCTTGTACCAGAAATAGTGTGGCTAGAAGGACTAGGGAAGTGGTTGTACTTCTGTATTTGGCACTGATGAGGCTGTACCTCAAATACCATGTTTAGTTTTGGACCCCTCACTGCAAGAAAGACATTGAGGTGCTGAATCATGTCCAAAGAAGAGTAACAAAGCTGGTGAAGGGTCTAGAGAACAAATCTGATGAGGAGTCGGTGAGGGAACTGGAGTTGTTTAGCCTGGAGAAAGGGAAGCTCAGGGGAAACCTTAGTGTTCTCTACAGCAACCTGAAAGGAGACTATAGTGAAGTGTGGGTCAGTCTGTTCTCCCAAGAAACAAGTGATAGAATGAGAGGAAACAGCTTCAAGTTATTCCATGGGAGGTTCAGGTCAGATATTAGGAAAAAATTCTTCCCTGAAATTGTTGTCAGGCATTGGAACAAGGCTGCCCAGGGAAGTGGTGGAGTCACCATCCCTGGAGGTATTTGAAAGATGTATAGATGTGGTGCTGAAGGACATGGTTTAGTGGCAGATTTGGAAGTGTTAGGTTTATGACTGGATTCGATGATTTTAAAGGTGTTTTCCAACCAAAATGATTCTATGTTTCTAAGTTAGCACAATCTCAATAAGGACCTCTTTGTTTCTAAAGATCTTTAAATGAGGTATAGTATTGTTTATTATTGTATAATCTGGTTGGTTTATATTTATGTATTAAACAGTTATCACAATAAGAATATATCCCTATAAGGGAGGGATAGCTGTGCTAGCTTCTTACATAATTGAACCCACAGTAACTACAATGAATTATTCAGAAAAAAACTTGTGACTATAATTTGTGGGGTTTCTCTGTGTATGGCAAGATACAGTTTTCATGCATTGAGCCAACGGCTGCTGAACACACAGACTCGAGCTTGTTAACTGAACAGCTTGGTTGAAATAGCTGTTTCTTCTTGGCAGGTAAGGTAATAAAATCTGAGAACATGATACAAGAATCTCACTATGAAGTATAAATAAAAGGAGAATTGGAACTGGGCTTTTTGTAACCTTTGGATAATTGCTTCCAAAACCAGAAAAGCTTTTAATTCATATTACTCAGAGAAGATTTATATCCTTTATTGGAGTTATAGCATTGGATGCTGCAGACTGCCTTTACACAGAGCTGTAATTTGCTCTAAAATTTCTTTCTCTTTCTATAGCTACAGTGCTTTTGACACTAGACATGCTGTTGTGCCTTCTTTTCTTCCAGCAATGTGACCTAATAATGTTTTCAGCTCAATACCTGACTTCAGCTATGCTAGCAGATAACAAGAAGCCTGCAGTTGATAAAGGAGGAGAGAAGTAACAGCAATCACGGTGTTGACACAAAATAAATGAAGGGCAGAGTCTTCTAGAAAATGGAGTCAAGTAATAGCAAGAGGATTAGAAAACAGCGGGACATCCAGCCTGCAGAGCTACCCTGAGAGCTTTTCTCCTAAAACTACTTGTAGAGATGGATACCTGCTTCCAGCCATGTTCACGAGGGTTTTATGAATGCCTAAAATGCCATTATGGAGGAAATTAAGCAGCAAACATAAATAGTCTATGAAATAAAAATAAAAATAATAAAATGCAGGTTTGAAGAGGAACTTGGCAGAATCACTGAGACACAATTCAGGCTATATTCAGAGCTACACAATTTTTTCTTTAAGGTGAGAAATAATATTTTTTTTCTTCTTCTGTTGTCCGTGACTGAAGGATATTTATATCTCAGAAAGTATTTAAAAGATAGACAGTGAACAAATACAAAAAAAGTTTTGTTTTGTTTTGTTTTTTTAATTAATTTGTAAAATATTCTTGTGCTGTAGGATGGAAGAGGTTGAAATTTAGGTTCTACTAGACTTTCTGATCATGCAGCTTGGTTTTGTCAGAACAGATACAGATATTTTAAAGCATAGAACATGTCTATGCTTCTTAGCCTTTTTTATTGAAACTCCTCTTTAGCTAGTGGGTCAACAAGCCTATTACAGAGGCTGTAAGAATTGAATATTAAAATGGAAATATTTGTCTTTTTAAAATTATTTTTAATTGCTGTGTTTCTCTCTAATGTTGCTTCTAAGAAATGAATCAATTTCCAGAATCATAATTAGCACCTTGGAGAATATGATATATACAGCACTTGTTAAACTGTGTTTCATGGAGAAATGGGTCTGATGCCTTAGCGAGTCTCCAAATTAAGAACATATGCATGACTACAATTGGATGCTGTCACAGAGCAGCTAGAAAGGTCTGTTGTCCTTTGACCAAAAAGTGACCTGAAATACAGAGTGCATTTTGTTGCTTAGCACGCATCACTTTCTTCCCAAGGTTTTGGGAGAGTTTTTTCTTTAATTTAGCTTCTGCTGCTGTAGCACCGTAAGTAAACAATTCTTTACAGAGGAAGAGGAGAGAGAAAGAATGTTGTCTGAGGCCAAAATCAGTTCCTGTTAAATGGAATATAAAGTAATGTCTCTGGAGAATTTTCCTATGTTATTGTAAAGCTTCTAGAACGCATTGTGGTTCCCAAAATAGCTTTACTGTGAGACTGCAAGGTAACTGTTTGTTTTGTAGGCTGGGTGCTAGGTTATTTCCACACAGAAACACATTCAAAGAATAACTTCACAGGCTTTCTTAGACCTCACAGGATATTCTGTCTAAGAGTGCAATGTGCTCTCTCTCCATTTTCATTAAAATACTTTTGACTGACAATGAATTTGTTTGCAGCATTTAGTGCAAATAATTTCCTATTCGTAAAATGATGATGTATAACTGATAAAGGACAAGCCTCTCCAAGCACAAACTGAGCTATCACTTTCCACAATCTGGATTGCCGTCTTTTTCCCAGTGGTGACACTTCAGGAGTTCTGCCCACTCCTTGCTGGGGAGACTCGTTGATGTGCTGTCGTACAGATACTTGACTGCACCTCACCAAAGCTTTGGTTTGGCTCTTTAACTGGGAGTTTGTACATAGCCTGTCTGCTGAGTCACCTTCAAGTTCCATAAAAACAAGGTCACATTTGCTAGTTGAGTTGCTTGCCGGTGATCTGTGGGACTGTCTGAGCATCAGGAAGGATGGATGTCACTCAGCAGCAAAGAGCTGGTTTTACTTGGGGGAAAACTTTGGTTTTACCTGGGGGGGAAAAAAATAGGCTAGTCTGGCCTTTGTCGTAGTTTTGAGGAGATACTCCTAAGTAACAAATAGAAAGTCCTGTATTATGCAGTTTTTGAATTAGACTGCAATATAATGATAATTTAAATTATTATGCATTTTTTAGTACCAGTTATCTCTTACACATTGTCCTGTTTTGATTTAGAACAGAACTTGTTCTGTTCAATGATTTTCCTTTTCATCTAAATTTCTTCCAACTGCACTTTCTGAAGTTAATAGCGTATCTTTGCAGACAGTGTCTGCTTCTAGCAGTGATAACACTTGATGTTTATAATTATGGCCAAGGATTGGTGTGCAGAAAGACTCTTCCTTGTACTTGCTTCTATAGAAGCCATGGTCACTGCTAAAACCTCTATAGCACATTTGGATGCATCTTCAGGGAGGATCAGACAGGACAGGCGACCTGATAAACAAGGTATTCCATTCCATATACATTATACTCACTACAAAGCTGAGGGATCACAAGGGTCAAGCTCTCTTCTTCAATGGCCAGCACCCAAGGAGGACTCCATCCATTGTTCTGCCTTCAATCCTAATCTGTGTGTTCATCAATCCAGTTCCACAATCCTACTCCTGAGTCTGGTTCCCATCTGCCACTTAGTCCAGTCTGGGACTTTCCCAGGGCCTACCCACAGCATCAGTGGTGATGGTGATGTAGCTGCCATCAGTGGGTTTGGGGTCAATATTATTTTTGTGTATACTTATAAATATTTCATTTTGCTTACTGTTATTATTGTTCTGTTAAAGCTGGTTTAGTTTTCTGATCCATCAGGTCCCTTATTTTCGGTCTCTTTCCAACCCTTTGGGGCAGTAGAGGGCTTAATAGAGAGCATCTGTCATTTGTCTAGTGGCTGGCCCAGCCCTAATCCTTGATAGACATTGTTGAAGACTGACCCTTTTTGATACAAATTCTCTCTCTAATGACCACAGTGCACTTGGGAGAGAGTAAACTTGCCTATTCTGAGCACCTTTTGTCTGAAATAATGGTTTCCTGCTCTGGAAGCAGTGCACTTTGTCAGCTATTTTTTTTTAAACAGATGATAAAGTCCTGTTGCTACTAAAGAAATATTTGTAATAGAAAAATCTGAAAAGAGTATAGGAATTTGTTTCTTAGGAGGGCATAGCCTGTGTCACCAGGGAACTCCTGTTTTGCTGACTGTGGAACCGTTTCTGAAAGTTTCCTTCCTTCTGGGGACTGTCAGCTGTAGCAAAGTGAAGAAAAGGAAACCTTTCATAAGGAGGAAACTGAAAAGGCATTGGAATAAGTGCTGCTTAATTGCCTCATGGCAAATAAGGAGAAGATTAGGCCCTTTATAACGTCCCTACACATTTACTTTTGCAACAGATGTACCTTTTGTGCAGTGGCCTCTGTCCATGCTGTACATATGATAGTGACTGGCATTAGGTGCAGATATAGAAAGATTGCTATAGTTATGGTTGTCCAAGATGAAAATGTTCCACCTGGGGTTTGTAGACCCTGCTTCAGCCATAACATAACCAGTGAATAATGTCACAGGAGTTTTTGAGGAGATATCTCCCATGTGAATAGAGAGGATTTATCATAAATCTACCATATGCTATTTTTTTGTGCCTCACACGAAGACTAAGTTTTGCCCTAGTGCCTCAGTATCTTGGCACTTTGCTTTTGTCCACTGAGCAGGCTGCTCCCTTTGGCATATTTTATATAATTAGCTTCTGGGTGATGTGACAAATGTGCCTGTAAAAAACTTTTCTTTTGTAATGAAAGGGAAGTGGCAAGGAAATCTTTTGCAGCAGCCTGGCCAACATGGTGAGGTGGACTTTAAAACTGAAGGGCTCAGGGGGCAGGGTAAAAATGACAATGCCGTTGCATCCAACTGTGGAATACACCAGCAGAACTAATGCAGTGACAGATGTTCCTTAGCTGCCTTCCAAGATGAGAGTCAGAAGGCAGAGCATCTCAAGGGTGTGTATGGTTATGGTGGATCTTCTTGCACCCCTCCAGGGAACCCTGCATGCTTTATTACCTCTCTGAAATGCCTGCATGGGGAATAAACAGGAGAGCTGTGTGGTTGCAGGGCCATGATCTCATTGCAGTTACAGAGACGTGGTGGGATAGCTCACATGACTAGAATGCTATCATGGACAGCTACGTACTTTTCAGGAAAGACAGGCCACCAAGGCAAGGTGGTGGAGTTGCTCTTTGTGTGAGAGAGAGCTGGAAGGTATGGAGCTCTGCCAAGCAGGGAATGAAGAGTAAGTCAAGTGCTGCACCTGGAGAGGAATAACCACATGCACCAGTACAGATTAGGAGTTGACCTGCTGGAAAGCAGCTTCACAGAGGATCTTGGAGTTTTGGTAGACAACAAGTTAAACATGAGCCAGCAATGTGCCCTTGTGGCGAAGAATGCTAATGGTGTCTTGGAGTGCATTAAGAAGAATGTGACCAGCAGGTCGAGGGATTTTTTCCACCCTCTCTACGCTGCCCTAGTGAGGCCACATCTGGAGGACTGTGTCCAGTTCTGGATTTCCCAGTTAAGAGAAACAAGGAACTACTGGAGTGAGTCCAATTGAGAACTACAAAGATGATGAGGAGACTTGAGCATCTGTCTTACGAGGAAAGGCTGAGAGACCTGGGGCTGTTAAGCCTGGAGAAGGCTGAGAAGGGGGTATTTTATCAATGCTTATAAATATAACAGTGGATGTCAAGAGGATGGAGCCAGACTTTTTAAAGGTGCCCAGTGACAGGACAAGGGGCTACAGGCACAAACTAGAATGCAGGAAATTGTATCTGAAAGGATAAAAAAGGATAAAAATCGAAAAACTCTTTTCCTTTGAGGGTGACAGAGCACTGGACCAGGCTGCCCGGAGAGGCTGTGGAGTCTCCTTCTCTGGAGATATTGAAAACCTGCCTGTGCAACATGTCCTAGATGAACCTGGTTTGGCAGGGGGGTTGGACTAGATGGTCTGCAGAGGTCTCTTCCAACCCCTTCCATTCTGTGAAAGAAGAAATTAGTCAAGTGGTAGGATTACATCAAAGTAGGTTTTTTTAAGTAGTGAAAGAAACAGTGAGCTGTGATGATAAGATGAAGTAAAAGCAGTGACAGTTTATCACCTAAATTGAGAAGGTCCAATCCCAGTTTTAAAAATTAGCTAATTGTTCTAGATAACCAAGTTCAGCTCTCTATAGGTGTTTGTGTTGAAATATACTAAATTATAATTTACCTTATTCCATGCAATCATCAAATCCTTCCATTGCAGCAAATTCTATGAACCCACTACTCTCAGGGAAAATCACAATATATGGATATCATTAGTATTAAGAGCTTTTAATTGCCACATCTGCTTTTGTCTGGGAGGAGAAAAGAATTGAGGTCCAGATTATGGGACTCTGTGCTGAAATTTTCCTAATGGAATATTATTCATAACGTGAAAATATCTGGAAACAGTTTAGCTAGCTGGATTGTCTTATCATCAAAAATATTCCTTTAAACTTAGGATATAGCAATATATAAGAGATTTGCATTGTAAGATGAAAAAAAAGCTGTTTTCATAAAGTGTAGTACTTTGTGTTTTTTAAAGATCTGTAGGTATGGCAGTTTTAGGTTCTGTGGTTTTATCCTGGAATAAACCACCTTCTTTTTAAGTAGACTGCCAAGTATTCCGGATGTGTGTCTAATCTCTTCTTCACATTTGACTCCTCATTTTTACAGAGACTGACAAGTGAGGTGTTTTTGAAGTACAGGAATGCAACTGATTTCCAAATTTCCTCTTTATATGCTGTTGACATCCAGCTGAGGTGTGTATTTCAGTAAGTAATAATCCAAGACATTAGGTTCTTCTGTCTGTATTTGGGCACCTAAATACCATGGCTTTCAATACCATTAGAGTTTCATTAACTTTCAGTGATTCTGTTAGCAAGTGTTCAGATTTGGGGCTCATTTCAGATCTAAGATACTCAACAACAGAATGTTGTCCTTGGAAAATCTTTTACTCTACTTATACATGCAAGCCCAGCGACAGACTATTCAAGATAAGTGTTGAAATGTGTCAGCCTGTTTCAAATTGTAACTAATTCAAGGGCATCAATTTCTAAAGAAAGAAATTGCTTAGACTGTTTTAGCTTAATTGCCATTTGTTACAAAATGTGAATGAATTACTCTGCTACACATTACACTTAGACTCTAAAAAGTTGACATAATTGACCCTAAAATAATTTGTTGACTTCAAAAGCAACAGTAGCTGCTTTTGAAAACTATTCAGGTCTTTCTAAGCCTCAAATAAACATACACTGCAATTGATTTTGTTTCCTTTCTCACAATGTTAAGAAATGAGGAAATGAGTCTACACATTAGTCAGTGCAGTTATAGAAGGTATTTATACTTCTTTTTTTTTTTTTTGGCTAATATGTATGCTTATACCTATAAATATTTCTTCAAAAAACACTTCCACAATCATTGTTTTCATGAGCTTGGGAAGTGCTGTTCTCTGTCTGTCTGCATCCATATGCCTTCGTCACTCAGTACCTCATACTCAACCCCAAATAATCACTCAGAGTGCTGTTATTTTTATAAACTCAGATGATGTTGGTTGAGAAAATAAACTTTCAAGTGTAATTTCAATCCAGTATATTCTCCTGGACACTCAAACTGGAGTGTTAGTATTTGAAATGAAAATGACAAGGAAAATATTTCTTTGGAACAGTTATGAATAAATTACCATTACCGTAACACTTGCAGCAAACTAGAGATGAAGGAAAGTGTTCATTTGCATTTCAGTAGTTGAAAGGCTTATATTTTAGTGGTTACCTCATATGCCAGCAGTGTACCTTTTAATTTAGTCTAAGTAAACAACATGAGTGGGGTTTTTTTTCTCACCACTAGTTTTCATTCATTTCTGATAAGCATAGTTAAGTTTGGATGATGGACGTGTTCCTTGCTGGGCTAATCGATTGTGGAAATCACTTGAAAAACTAGAAAGTAATTATGTGGGGGCAGAATATGGAAGGGAAATAAAGCAAATCTGTGAGCTAGGAAGTCGTTTGAAGATTAAAGTCCCAGATTAAACTTTCATGAATAAATTATCAAAAGCTTTATCAAATGGCTAAACCTTGGAAAAAGCATGACAACACTCCTATGTCTCTTTCCTTGTCTGTTTAGAATGCTTGCTTTATGTAAATGCAGAAAGACTTCCTTGTTCAAGAGAAAGCATTTAGTTTAAAAACATTCTGACTTTCTCTGTAAGTGATTTCTGGCATCTAAAGGTAATTTTTGTTTGCAAGAACAAAATGCCTGGCATGTTTTCAGATGTGAGGCACAGGTCTTTGGATTTTCTTTGAAGTTGTTTGTTTGTTTGTTATTAATATTTCCAAAAGTGGTATTGTGCATTACACTCAAACTTCAACTGCTTGTCTTTTTTATGAAGGCATTGAAATACTTTTTTTTTTTTTTCTTACTGTTTCTGTTTGTTTGTTTCTTCTGGTCTCTTAATTCTTGTAAGAACTTTTCTGAAGCAGCTACGAGTCTTCACATCACTGTAGTTAGTAATGCACTAAATTGCTACTAACACTCAGAAGTAAGTCATGGGAGATCGGGTGATGTGGCCACTGAAAGAGAACTACACTCCGTGTTGACATATTATTTAAAATGTATTTATTTGGCAATCCAGATACAGTGGGTCAATAGCAATTCCTGTTCTACAAACACATGCATGTTGCACACAAATCAGAGCTTCAGTCCTACATTTCAGACCTGTCCAGTGAGGGGGGAATGGGATACTCAACCAGGCAATGTGCAAGGTGTGTGGATGACAGCCTGGCTGCTACATGTAACAGTTGTTCTCATCAGGCTGCAGCTCCTACAAGGTGTCTGACATCTGTGTATCCCATTTCTCCCCCCCTCCTTCCCCCAGCTCCTCTCCTTGCCCTGGGACTATTGTCTTAACTATCTTCTTCTCTCTATATTAGGTCATTTGAGTAGTCGCAGAACCCCAGGCAAATCTAACTCTCTTCTTCTGTGAGGCTAATCGGTGGTTCCTGCAGTGGTTTCTATCACCCTCTGGCCTCCTACCTGTATGTGTTATAAGAAATTTTACCTTTGTTATCTGGCACATGCTGGAATAATCTAGTCAGTTTGAGCTGGGCAGATTTAGCCCAGTCTCATTTATCTAGGCAGTGCCTTGTGTAGGTTACACCTGGTATTGTGAATGATGAAAACAAGAATTCTGGGCAGAATATTAACTGGATGGGCTAACAGAAGCCCCACAGTAAGTTGTTGTTTGTGGCCACTTATTTGGTGATACAGGAGCCCTGTAGTTATGAATATGGTAATAAATGGGGTACTCTGCATTGCCCATCTGTGGTTCTGATCTCTCCATCCCCTCCATGCTAACCTCTCTGTGCTCACATGGAAGGGAGCCATAGTGCTCAAGTAGTTGAGAAATTAGAAACTGGATTTTCAGAGACATTTAGTAGAACCTTTATTCTTCTGAAATGTCTTTGCCTGAAATATGGTACTTCCCCAGTGGTTGAGTTCTGGCAAGGTGAAAGGGTGTCTACAAAGATACTGTTTTACCTTGAGGCTAACACTGAAAGCTGGTCTTATGTTTTCCTGTGACTTGGATAAATTTGGAGGATTTTAAAATGATTTTACATTTGTTTTTTTTATGTAAGCTGTACCTCAAGATGGGCTGAGGAACCTAGAGAACATCAGAGGGGAGCAGTAGCTATTGCTTCAGTGCCACTTGTCTGAAATCCTTTCTAGAGAGCAGTGTATCATCTTTCAGAGCTGACTACCAGTGAACTGCCAGCCTATAACACCAGTTTCTCAGGGAACTTCTTGCTCATAGGCGGAGACTTAATTAGCTCCAAGTGTATAATAATGTGAACATCACAGTATGAATATAATTTTCCTAACCTAGTATGAATATATATAATTCCAGTATAAATAAGGAACTATGTGATTCAATAATAAAGAAGCATTTGCACATATTTGTGATGATTTGCAGGTTTTTTGAGACCTGTGATGATTCAGGAAACAAGGGTAGAGTTGTTTGACCTTTTTGCAGCCTGTGTTGCAGCAGTAGCTAGCAGAAATCCTGCAGATCATATGCAAGAAAACTTACCTTTAAAATTGTTGGAAGCTGTCCTAGAATAAAGACTTTAGAAAGAGCCAGAATTGCTGAGTCACATTCAGATGGAAACTCAGAGTCATGACTAGAAGTTTTTTGTCATCTGTACAGTGATGTATTAAGAGAGAAAAATCAACTCTGTTGTACTGGGGCTCAGAATCCAGCTCCTGTAATCCGTATCCATAGGGGCATTATAAACATTTCATTTCCTTTGAGATGCTGAGGAGGCCAAGTACAAAAGAGGGTCTCTAGGTCTTAACCACTTGCATCCTATGCATGACGAATGAGCAGCACTTGTTTGCATTAGGCTGGAGCCCTGTCCTGCACCTGTGCACATGACAGCTTGGGAGGTGGATCTGGAGTAGTGCACTGGGTCAGCACGTGGCAGTGGGTCAGGCCAACATGAGACAGCAGGTCTGGATGCTTCACAGCACTTTTGCCTACCCTCATGCTTCTAATTTAGAAATATCAGCTCAAATTCTTTTCAGTGCTGAAAGGCTTTAAAAGCAAGGAAGGTTTTGAGTAGTCCTGAGGGGCCATATTGACTCTGTGTATGTGACTCTCATACAATGAAAGGTTTCATAGAATTTAAGAATAATACCCACAGCGTGAATCACTAATGCCATTGCTGAGTGGCTGGGATCCAGCCATGATTCCTGCATTTCTTGAATGTCACTCCTGCATCAGCTTCTCAGGACATTTTGTCCAAACACCAGGAGGTTGATGGACAGGTCCATGTTTGGCATGCAGCATTACTCACACTCTGATGCTGTCAGTGATGAAACTGTATAGCATGGATTCCAAGTGGACTATAGGTGACAGCAGGTGTTCCATTACTCACTGTCTGATAACCCTTTTCTTGCCTCAGCCCCTGCTGGCCAACACAATGCCACATACTGTGCTACTGGTCCTGTTATTGAATCTGTTTGTGGCTCTGTAGGTGTCTGAGAAATTCATGTGGGACTTTTAACTAGGTCCTTGAAAGGTCTGTGAAGATACAGTGATTTTCTGTGCAATCTGTTTTGCTGAAACTGTATTCCCAAGTGTGGAGCAGCAGATGATGAACTAGTAGTAGTTTGCCCTTTTCCAATATGCTGGTCAATGATCTTAAGCTGATTTGCACACATCACGTGTATCAGCATCATCCAGAGTTTGAGGTGGTCATACCTGTTTTGTTCAGAGAGACACTGAGGCCTGGAAGGGTTTTATGACCTGCCTAACATCACATAGCACAAATGAATTATGAACCTGGAAATGCATCCTTCCAAGATACTCTGGCCTCAGTGTCTCTAACAGCACATTTCACAGATGGTCTGGAATCAAGACTTTGTGAAGGTAGAGCACCTACCAGCTTTTAGGGCTTGTTGGTGCTGCATTCTGTAGGCCTTTGCAAAGGCAGAGGAAGCAGCCTCATCTCATTCTGAACCTTTTTCTGGTGATTTTAGTGCTTGACAGTGTACCCCTGTGAGCAGGGTCTGTAGTGGGAAGTTATCCCTTTTCTGGCTTCTCAAAATATTGGCAGCTTCTTATGCTCTTACCTTTGGAATAGCTGTTTCAGAGCTGTTTGTAGCTAGTTATATTTGTGGAAACCTGTATATTTATTCTAAGAAGCTATTTATATAAACTGAGTTTTTTTGGGTTTTTTTTGTTGTTGTTTTTTTATATATATATGGATACACCTGTTATTGTTCTGCAAGAATTGGTGTTTCTGTCTTCATCAGGGAAAAACTGCATGTACAGTAGCTTATGTATAATGTACATCTGTTATGGCCTCAGTATGTATGAATTGTCCCATAATGAACCATATTTAAACAGTAGCTTTTTGGCTGCAGTGGGTATGGGTGGGAGGCACAGAGCGGATCCTTTTTTGCTCTTTATCCAGCTCTGATTGCTAGAGAATTCAATATTGGTTGTTTTGCAAGTTTTGTGAACCAGACAAGGTGCTGTACATTTCAGCCAGATACTTAATGCTCACAGACTTTTTGTCTGTTTTATTGAATATTACAAACCTTATTCAAAGTCTGTAAGTTCAAATATGCAAATGGGCAGTTATATTTTATTCATAGTACCAGAGGTATTGTATTTTATTAGTATTAGCAAGAGTAAGCCTTGGGAAAACATCTTGGATCACACTGCCTTCTGTGGTGGCTGAGTAACAAGAAATTTGGAAGCCAAAAGGCTTCTCTTCATTTGTGAACTCAACTGGAAATTATTGCTGAGAATTAATGTCTATTGTTTCAATGTTTAAAGCTATTTTGCCCTCATCAGTGTAACATGGGATCCTGATCTAACAACTGAGGGGGGACCCTGTTGAGGGGCCTGTAAAACTTAATGTGCCAGTCTACTTACATGCTACTGTTGTTTTCTGGTTGAGAGGGTTGGCTGTTCATGTCTTGATTTTCTCAAATGCATTGCCCTGTAAGAGTCTGAAAGTTTGTTGAGCACCTGTTCAGGATAAAGTGCTGGCAGAGTATACAATAGAAATCGCTATATAATGTTACCTGTGAAAAAGAGTGTAGAAACATACTACACTGCTTTGAAATTGGCACAGTCCTGTGCCATTCCAGCTTGCTTCCAAGAAAAAAAAAAAAAAAGACTCCAGCAAGATAACGTGCCCAAATATGAAATCCATCACCTTAAACAATGAGAAGCTGACATAGCATTGTAATTGTATCAGTGTGGGCATTATGCCCAGCTGCAGATGTCTTTAGAGTTCATTGCTTTAGACAGGAATAAAATCCCTGTCTGCAAGTCTGCACGTGGCTATTGGAGAATTGGCATGAACTCCTGAAGAAGATAGCTTACTATTAAGAAAACATTTAGGCCTCCTGTAGTGATAATGTTAAGTCACTGATGTGAAAACGTGCCATAACTATCTGGGCTGGTACAAACTGTCGCGCTGGAGTACGTGATGTTTGTACATGGCCCTTTTAAATATCTTGCAGAGCTTGGTAAATGATTCCTTTTATTAGCAGTGGTGAGTTTTGAGAAGTCTTGACCTTGAAATAATTGAAAAGTGTCTTTAAAGAGAGTGTCATCTGGAAAAAAAAAAATAGAAAACCAGTGATCCTGCATTTTTGTTTCGCTAGCTTTGATTTTTTTGTTTAGATTCATTAAACAATACAAGTATATTTCTTAATCCTGTCTTTGCCAGACTGGGTTTAAAGAGACTGCTGTATTTGCTGCGGTGATAGGGTAGAAATTGTACACTTTACTTTGCAGAAGTAATCCTAATACTAGCAGGAGAAAAGTATTTGCAGGTTTAAAACATGGAGTAGTACATGAATAGTATGAACATTATAGATGCATACGTGTTGACCTCATACTGCCAGAAACAGAAATATATATATAGTAATGTAATGTTATTCTCATGCACAATAATCCTATTAAGTAAACATTTCAGAGTCAGCTTATCATGATTTGTGAGTACAGAACATCTCTTCCATAATGTAATTGTTTCGATATTAGAGGAAGTAGAGTCAACCCACATTGTAAAATACAAACTGGATTATATCCTTTTAATGTTACTTGACCAAGATTTTACAGTAGGTGGCTGCTTTAAGAATGGATGGTAAACAGTCTTCATGTGCAGACTATATTAACTGTAAATACTGAGTGATTCAAGTTTTAGTTTTTAATTTCTATATTTTTATAGTTCATATGGTGATGATGGGATTCTGAAAGCTTAAGTTTTCAAGAGAAACCAAAATGGGGGACTCTTAATAGGAGGAAAATAGCAAATTAGTGCAAAGATAGTAGAGGTACTGAGAAATTTCAGGATATTCACACATACAGCAGGATTCTGGATTAAGTACCATTTTTATTCATGTTCTCTTTAGACTTTGAAACTTATTTTGTGTGTTGTCTGAGAAAGCAGTTTGGTATATCCTTAGAACAGTTTCTGTTTGTGCTGATGCAAAGATGACAAAACAGTTGTGTGCTTGTCAATTTTCATGACTTCATTAAAAAAAATTAACATAAACTACTAATTCCCAACATTATTTAATCAGAAATTCCTATTCTTTAGGCAGGTTTTAACTGAAGGAAGCTTTCTACATATGATATGGCAATTAACAAGGCAAATTGACAGTTACTTGTGATGTTCCACAGAACGTGAATGTGGGTTAAGAAGATTGTGACTCTTGATCTGATTTTTTGGGAGTCATTTTTATATGTGACAGCATTGTGAGATTGGAAAGTTAATTATGAAAAAAATGACTGATGCCTATGCACTTTACTGCTGTGGAAGGTGTTGAGAATCTCATGACAAGGACAAAGTATTGAGACACTTCAGAAGCTTGGCTAGCATTTTCATCCTTTGTGAAAATGTGCTCTGAAAACTGCTAGTATTCTATGTCTAGATATGAACAAATACCCTTAGTTCTCATGGAAAGCAAAGAAGTATCTGGAAGATACTCCTTTGTATTGGGGAGCAAGCAAGAATGAGGTAATTTGGAAAACTCAGACTGATCCTGAGTATCAGAAGCTGGTGCTGGATGCAGGAGGTTGTAAGGACTATTTAGATTGCAGAGAGAATCAGAGGAATACTCCCACTCTTACTGCAGTGAATGTGCAATTCAGACCCCAGTCTAGTATTTTCTACCCTGTTCTGTCCATATGGTGCAAAATTTCCTAGTGGAGCAAAGATGCTTTCGTAGTCATGACTGAAATGTTCAGCACCCTAAGATGTGTGAAAAAGTCATTGATCAAGATTTTACATTGCATGCTGGGCAAATGGCTTGGGTACTATTGATAATTCAGTAAATCTTGATTTTCCATCTGATAGATTTACTGTCTACAAGAACTGTAAACGTGCATTGAACAAAAACTTAGAGTTGTTTGTGCAATTTAGAAGACTTTGAAAGGTAATTTCATTAATCCTGTGCTGGTCCTGCTGTGAAAAATCTGTATTAGCCAGAGATTATAAATACATGAATATTTCCAAAAGCTCCGTGATAGCAAGCAACTGCAATTTCACTAGTGCTAGAAAACTGTTTTCCATATTCAATCTGCTTCTTCAAGCAGAAGTAACAACCTGATTTCAAATAGCTTCACCACTGTAAACTGTTCTTCCTCAGGTATTTACATACATTGCATACACTAGCGTACTTTAACATAAAAACTTTTGAATGCACAGTTTTTGATTAAGCTTATGAGAAGAAATAAATTACTTAATAGTCATAGTATCTATAGTAAAACTCTTCAGAGGAATTCAGTTTTTGTTATGCGTGATAGTTTGACAAATGAGGCAACTACTTATAAAAGCATTTTGACAGTATTCCTTGTTTTTGTCCAAGGTATATATTTTTACCTTGCATTACTTTACTGTGCTCATATTCACTAATAATGAAATTTAGCATTTTTTTCCTGATTACTTTTAGGTGTTGACTTGGACAACATGCATTGTTTACTCTCACTAATGGGTTATGTAAGTACACAAGTGAGGAGTTGGAAGTAACAACAATAAAAATACTTTTCCTCTCTGAAATTCTTACTGTCCTATAGTGAAGCCACTAAACTTTGTAATACTATGGTTAATATTTACCCTGTGGTCTGTTATTTTTCTGTGACTTGTCTGAAGACCTAGTAAACTTTCAGATTTGGCACTGTGTGGCCCATAGAAAGGGACTGCCTTTCCTACATCTGCTAAAGCTTGTTTCCTTCTCTGTACGTGTTTGTATGTATGCCCGTGCACTCTAGCCCTCTGGTTGATGGCTGTATCTGAAAGGCCACAGTAAAGAAGTTGGTTTGCAGCATTATATCAGTTTGGATAGGCTTTTGCTGCTTGCCTTGATTATCCCTTTAATTAAGGTTGATACTGCAGTCTTCATTCAGAAGTGATGTTTGGGCTTTGATGTTCAGCAGATGATCATGGCCCTGTATTAACATCTGAGAAATATTGCCAGATCCTAGCATGCTTGTTCATGACTGATATCAACGAGTCAGTCCATGCCTTTATCCAAGAAAAATTATTCCAATACCCTGCTGTCTGGCTTGCCAAGTAGGTTTATATGCAAACTATAACTCTTTCCAATTGTTGTTGCCAAGTTAGTATCTTGTCCAGGAACATATGAGTTCAGAGCACTGATTTTGGGATCTTCGTAAAGCTGTAGAGCGTGGTTTTGTTTGTTTGTTTGTCTGTTTGTTTTTCCTGAGAGCTCTTCACACGTTTTTTTTCACAAGAGGACACTTTCAGCAGGTCTGTGGCCCTTGCGAGAACAGTGTTGTAACTGTAAGGAGAAGGAGAATGTAGGCCTCTAGTAAAATGCAACACTTAGTCATAGCAAAATGCTAATGTTTAACTTCTGTAAATTCTAATTTCAGGCTATTTAAGAATAGCACCGTATAAGTATTAACTCGGAGCAGCATTTTAGGTATAATACAGAGCCTAGTACTTTTCAACATCCCATTCTTTTCAGGCAGTGTTAAGTCATACTGCTTGGTTTCACTGAAAAAAGTTGTTTGTGAGAAGTGGTTAATTCCATTTGTGACACCTTGCATATTGCACATCTGGGCAAGTTAAGAATGTCTTGCTCAAACAGCTGTACAAGGCATAGCCTTCCATTGTGATCAGCTCACTGGAGGTTATATTGTGATACTCAGATCCAGATTTTCAAGAGCTCTTCATGCAGAACGTGCCAGGCTCCTTGCAGCTTAACTTGCTGGGTAAAAAGTCAAGAGCTCGCTGTATCCAATCTTGTTCTCCGTTGTTGTCATTTTTTTCCAAATATTGGTACTTACTGCTTGTGGAAAGCTATAGCTGTGTTTTGCAGATGGAAGGCCAAAGCAGGCTGCTCTGTTGACAGTGAGGTGTGTTTCTTTTGTAACTGGTTTACACACTTACCCACTCAAGCATGGACACAACTAGAAAAGTATGCTGATAACTATGAATTTGATTAGCTTGATTGAATTAAGTACCAGCCTAATTAGCTTTGACCCTGTGCCTGTAGTAGGTGTGTAAAATAAACATTGTTAATGTCTTTATTTCAATCTCTGAAAATACTGAGTAAAGTCTGCAGCTAATCTTCAAGCATAAACAACAACAGATTATAAATATGAGGTGTGTAATTTTGGTGTATCAGGATCTTTATCTCTTATTTACACAGTAGAATGTGAAAATGAATATATGTTAGAGGAAAACTATCTTTGTAGTATATTATGAAGAATAACCATTACTTTGTTTTTGCTTTGAGACTGAGCCAAATCTCAAGATATATTTTTTTTTTCTTAAATTCAGCAGTTGCCCAAGGAAAAGCCTCATAGCTTCAGGGGAAGATTTGCCTCAATCAAAGCTGATAAGGCTGTCTGGAGTTGCCTTAAAGCAGGAAGATTTCTGGTGTGTGCACTTGACTCTCAATGTATATTTGTGTGTCTGGAAGTCTGAAACAATAGATCAACTCCATGTGCTTTGCTCAAGATTGAATTTTTTTACTTATTTGTACTGGTAGTCCATTTTTTTTTTTTTTCTATGGGTAAAGGATGATCTATATAAATTAAAATGAACAGTCATTAGATTTTTGGAGTCTCTATTATGTCACGAGAAAGACCGTGATAAAAGAAAAGGGCACAGGTTCCACCTGTGAAAAGGCAATAATAGAGTGGATTAAGTTCTTTAAGTTCAACATGGGGTTACAGTTGGCTGACAAAGTTACAGCATTGGATGGCATCCAAGCTACCGAAGATACAGCTGGTCACAGAGAAGCAGCTGAGAGCATCCATTCTCTTGTGCTGCTTTCTGTAAGCTCTTTATATGTCGAATATGTACTAAGCTTTGTATTTTTATTAGACAATTCTGACACTTTAAAAATAATTGGAAACATATAGTGAAACAAGTCACTGTAGTAGTTTAATAAACTTTCATCCCTTAATTCTTTAATGTTACTCTGAGAGTGACCTAGTACAACTTTCCTCGGTTGTCGTCCTCAAATCTGAAAGAAAATTGTGTAGCAAGAACAATCCAAGTCCCAGTTGTTTTGACATCTGCTTTTTTAATTGTCATTATCCAGTGCATTCACATCTCAACCTGAAGTAACATACAGTGGATCAAAGACACAGTGCTATATTTCACGAACGTGGTCTCACAAGAGTGCTTAAAGCATGAGAGATTGTACTTTCTTTAAAGGCTTTTTTTTTTTGCAGGCAGGTATGCTGTTTGAAATAATCAAGACTAAGGGGCAGGATGTAGCCCAGGATAATAAAAATATTTTACTGGTGTCTGTCAGGTTAAATATGTGTCTCCTTAGGAACCAGAGCCAGTAGCACGGCAGAAATTCACAGACAGCTATAAGACGTAAACCAAAGTGTACAAGTTTCTTCCTTTTTATTATTTTTAGTCTTTTGCAGTTGTGTTGATTCAGAAAAAATATTTTGAAGCATTTGTGTTCAGTTTGTTGTCTTCCCTTTCTGTAGGTGAATGGTTCATCAGTAGAGGGGATGCTTTCATAGATTATCCAGAAAAAAATGACATTTGCAGTTTGGGAGTACAGCAGTCCTGGCACTCTGTTTAATTACCTTTGCTTGTAAGCTATAATGGTGCTGTTTTGGTGCTGTTATGCAATAGAGACTTACTGAACCTTTTAAAGCCACTTATTATTTTTTGTAATTAGAACTAACTTGTGCAGCTGTCACTAAGCTCCTCGTCAGATGATATATTTATTATGTTAGAAATGAGAGGAGGCACGTGAGTAGGACTTTGAAAGGAATATGCTCTGCTCAGGGTAGGGTTTTATGTTTAAATAGGTGATCAACATGTGTGGGTTAGACCAAGATGATTGCAGCACTAGTGCCTGGCTAGTTATGTGCTGCCTTTAATCCTGTGGTATTGTATTTCATTGTTTCCCAGCACACTACTGTCACAACTGAAATAAAAACCCTCTAAATTCAATGAACACTTTAATCTGTCATCATAATCACGAAAGTCTTGTCAATCATGGCTTAAAAGTTAAGCATGAGGATCAAATCTGTAGTAAGAGGAGACACCTGGACTCCACAATGTAAATGGAGATAGTTGAGGATATTAAATATTTGTTTCATTTGTGTTGTACAGTTTTAACTGAATATGATGTTCATGTTGTTGCTCCACATCTTTAAAAATCTAAGAAGGCTATTCAGTGACTTTGCAGGAGAAATGTTTAGAATAAAATGAAACAGAAATGACAAAGGATGTGGTGGAAATTTTGCTTGATTGTGTCAGTACTTTGGATTTTGGACACATTCGTGAGCTGAGAAGAAAAAGCAGAAACTGAGGAAAAGTTGGGTAGCTTATAACTAGGTTAAGGTAGATCAGGTTTACGAAATGGAAAACTCTAAAACTGAAAGAGACCATAGTCACTTAGATGTGTATTTGTTTCAGCTGCAATGTATAAACAGATTTATTTGGTAAGCCATTTGCTATTACAGGTTCTTTTTGAATGCAGATTTAAAAATGTCTTGGTCATGTAGCAGCTGCCTCAGTTTCATACCCACAGTACATAAAAAGATACATTTTACACCCTCTCAATAAAGTCTAAGGCAATATCTCCAGTATTGTCAGATTTTAAAAGTTGGATTAAATCTATTTTTAAAGCTAGTATTCTTTTCCAGAAATTACTAGTTCTGTAGGTGCTGTAACAGAACGGTGTAAAAATTGAAATTTGTCATGCTTCATCTTCAGAGTGTTTTGTGGTGTTTAAAGTGAAAAATCATTTGAAAGCACTTTAAGGGAGATTTTAAGCACTTGTTTTAATCTAAATACATACTTGTTGGAAATTGTAGCAAAACTCCCAACCTATGATGAGCATTTAGAGTAATTTGAATCATTGATCCTTAGGTAATTTTAGTTTCACTACTGCCAGTGAAAATATCATGACTGACCACGATGATGGCTGTGAGTAGCCAACACGGTTATTAGCATTGCCTCTTCCTTGCCATTGTGAGACTCAGTTTTCAGTGGCTTATATTTTTGCCAAAAAATTCACCGCAGTCTGTTGGTGTTTGTTTTTAAACAACACCAGATGTTTAAGGAGGAAAGTTAAAGGAAATACTTTCTAGTTTTCTCTGTTTCTTGTTATTAAAATTTCAAAGAGTCATGATTTGGAGTGAAAGATTGAGGTTTAACCTTGCCTATTATTTTTAGCAGGTTTATATGACCTTCTGCTATTGTCTTGCAGAGGGAAAAGATGGCACTCTAGATTTCACAAAGTTACAAGCCTTGGAAAACCCATCATTTTCCACATGCTTAACACAGCCCACATTTGCACTGAGGTGAGCTATCTCAACCAAAGCAAACCCAGCAACCTGTGTTACATCTTCTAAGAGTACTGAGAGTGTGTCTAATCAGCATGTGGGTGTTCGAGCAGGACTTTTCTCCAGCTGTTGCACCTAGTTGCTGTTGTACTGGGCCTGGCACCTGAGAGTCATATGGCCAGAAAGGAGAGAGGATACGTTGTAGAAAGCAAAATTTAAAAAAAAAAAATCAGATTGATGAAATGCAAGGGACATAGGAACATGAGGAATTTGGTGGGAATTTATAGCAGAAGGAATAAACTGATGTAGGACTTAGGAGGAAATAGAAAAGGCCATTTTGATTCTAACATACCAGGGTTTCAGCCCGGATGTGGCCCTTACATCTAAGCTTGTGTTCATCCCACTGCAACATAGGAGCTATGTCCTCTTTTCCTCAGGAGAGAAGAGCTGGGCACCTTTGGTTGTTTGAGGAAGCTTTCAGGTCGTGGGTTTCCTCAGGTCAGGGTCTCCCATGCACATGCAAGATGATTAAGTGAAAAATCACTCAGACTGAGTGTAACTTGAGACAAGTGACAAGAAAGCCACAGCCAACATGGGTGACTGCATAGAGCTTACTGCATGGGAAGGCACCTGCCATTCAGTGGGTTGGGGGAATCCATTGCCTGGCAAAGTCCCTATTTCTCAACAGCACTACGTGAAATGCTACAGTCCTGCTCTGTCCTGACCTGTAGCCTGTGTTACTGTGTAGGTACTAGAGAAAGATTGACTTGTTCTTGAGAATTGTGAGGGGCTCCCAGCTTGAGAGTTAGTGTTTCCAAGGCCCTGCCTTGGAAGGAGATGATGCTGTGCTTCCCACTCTTGTTACATTGTTGTTATTTGACATTTTCCTGATGGCAGAGCTTTGACACAGAGATAAGATGTGACTTCCTAAAGGTGGGTTCAGGATTAGGCTCTAAAGACTTTCAATTCTGCAGTTTCTGCTTTTATACAGCTTTCATAGTACTGTGTAGTTACTTAACCATCCAGTATGGCTTCATGTCCTCAAAAAGTGTCTAAAGGTAATTTAAATTCTGTTTAGGCAGAAGAATAATATAATTTTGAGACCTTCTTTCTTACTTCATCTGTTAGTACTGAGAAAGTTAAATGAAACTTAAATATTTTCTCTCGATATGACATATGCTTTTTACATCATAAGGCCAACCATTGATATAGCATGACAATAATACAATGGAATGGCAAGCTGGAATGATGAGAAGACTTTCATGCCTTGCTAGTATAGAATAGCTATCCTTACTTACTTCAGCTGTCCCTTAGCAATATTTGTCAGCCAGGTGATAGCAGCTATTTCTGTGTTTGCAAAGATGACCATGTGTGCTTGGAGTGTTACATGTTCTTTAAAATAGTTTAGCAGCCTCACCATTAAAATGTAGTTTGTAAGAACCAGCAAACTGTTCCAGCTCACGCTACTGGAATCTATATCAGATTGCTTTAGCAAGATGGGTTATAATTCTAGCTGGACACAAAAGCTGTGATCTGAGGTGAATCATTTCATCGGTTGCCTTATAAATGTGGATCTTCACCTCTGACAGTATTTTAAATACCACGTTACACCTATTCTGTCACAACCCTTTGGTGATGCAGTAACCTGTGAAAAATGAAGGTTCAAGAACCTATTTGTTCTGCATTGTTAAGTCACGTAAAATGAGTTCATGTAAGCAGCAGTTTTTCCTATCCCAATCCTCCTCCCACTGAACAGAAAAGAGAGGAAATGTCAGTATGATATTTGGAACTGTAATGCATCACAAGACTCCTGTGATTCATTAAAGGTTTGTGATATATGTATGAATAAGTCAGTGAAGGTACTTCTAAAAATACACCTGTGACAATGGAAGGACAGAGACAAAGAGCACACGTAAGGATAAAGCACAGTGCAAAATATGGTGTAGCTGCTAGTAAACTAGTGGTACCATCTTTGCTGGAACACTGGTCACTTCTACAGAACGTGCAAACAACAATAATGAAACAAACACAGAGTAAAAAATGAAAAATGGGAGGAGGTGGATTTGTAGACAGAACAACTTACTCTCACACCTATTACCTGTGCTATGTGTGGTTTCTGTAGAAATTAGATAACTCACCTTGTGTTGTGGCATTAAGAGAAGATATGTGTGCCTGAGGTTTTATGCAGTGTGTAACAGGCCCAGTCTTCTGATTGGGTTGAGAGTTGGTAGCTAGCAGAACAACTAAAAAGGGAAATATCCCTTAAGCACTCAACTATCTATCCCCAGGGAGCACCAAGAGCAGCATTCACAAGGCTCTTGGGCAGCTTCAACCCACCAAACTATCTGTGGGCTGGGCGGGGAAAATGCAACTTCAAACACTCCCAGTGCCTGGGTCTGAATAGGACCAAATAGGTGAGGTACATTCTTGCCAGAAATCTGTGTCTGTGAGGAGTGTAGGTGGAAGGAGAGAAAAATGAAAATTATGCTGTATTTAAGGGATGCTCAAAACCAAGGGGTTACTGTGAACCCTCTACTGCAGCTGTTACAGAAGGAAAGTTTGGACTTTTAGGTTAGATGGAAAACAAGAAAAGGTATCCAATGGTTACTTCTCAAGGCTTATCTACTACTTTATAGCTGAAGACACTAAGTCTTGCTTAAAATTATTTTGCCTTTGATTTCATTTTGAGCCAGTGTATTGTTACAGGGAAAGATGAAAGAGAGCGAAATTTGCAAATTTAAAGTCTTTAGAGAAATTATGAAAATAAGTTTTGAGTGCAGACAGAGTTTGGAAGGAAGACATGCTCTTGGGAGAATGTTTGAGAACCTGAGGGCTTAGAGTTGTTTCTTGCCAGGCTCTGCAGAAAAGACTACGTCAGGCTGGTCATCATAAGCTTCTGGCTCCTGCTTTAAAGCCACTCTGCTGGATATACACTAGTGCTCCTACTGTAGGAGTCATGTTGGAGTAAGAGCTCAGGGCTCTGGACAAAGCATGAGGAGTTTCAGCCTTATCAGGATAAAGACTCACTGCAGAATCAGAGAAAGCTTAGGAAAAGGTAATAATAATTATGTTTTATGATATGGAGAAAATTCAGATGGAGCGATTGAAAAAATAGGGTATGTACCCTACAAAGGAGACAAACAACATTTAAAAATGCATGTACTATTAAGCACAGTGCTATAAAGAAGCTGGGTAAGGAATGCAGGTTTCTCAGTCTCATAACAATGTAGTAGGAAACATCTGTGATTTTATGAGACAGTAAACTTATCATTGACAAAAGGAAACCAGTGCTTCTTGAAGTATGTTGTACATGGTGAAGGCTTATTGACAGTTGGTTTCTTAGGCCAACAATTGGAGAAACCTAAGGGAAAAGAGGAGTAGACATTGATATAGGGATAGAGTTAATTCAGAATGATAATACTGAAAGATGTCAGAATTTTTTGAAGGGTTGTTACTTTTCATTCTTTGAGCATGTTTAACTACTAGAGAAAAAAAATGAGAATATATGTATGTATGTGCATGTGCAGTTCTGGCTATCTTACGAGCGATGGTTGTGGGATTCTTTGAGCTCCCTCTGTAGTGTCTGGTAGTACTTAAATGATGCTAGGCTACCTGCCTGTAATCCGATGGCATGTATCATGCACAGAAGTGGTACAAACCACCTTAGGGAGGTCAGATTTCTTTGCTGTGGATCAGGTAGACTGATTTTGGCATTTCCTCAGCCAAGCTGCATAATAGCCTCTGACATATATCCAAGCCCTGCAATACAATGATGTTTCATGGTGAACCAAGAAGATGATGTACTGTGTGTGAAACAATGAATATTATTTATCCAGCTGAGGCTTAGAATGAGGTAGATAATTTTATGAGGTAGGAAATTCAGGCAGGCTGTCCCAGACAGCCTGAAGTACAAAGCAGGAGACTGACACACCAGGTGGGTTGGTTGTGCAGGGTGAGAGGAAAGAAGAGTCCAAGGGTTACGTGAGCTAAAAGAGCTGAGAAAAAAGGGAAGACAAAACAAGCTGATGCAATAGGCTGGAATCCATGTAGTGTTTGTAAGAGCATGCTCAGCATGGGAGACACAAATCTTCCAAGTCTTTTCTTCTACTTCTTCAACCTACAGCAATTGTTTTACCAGTGTCACAGTTAAATCGGAAAGGATATTTTGGGTGGCTTGGTTTGGTTCAGCTGACTCCTCAAGCCTTTAATCACATGATTTCAGCAAGGTTGGTGGGTTTATGCCTGATGATACTAATTTCATCAAAGTTGCTCAAGGTTTAGTCTGTGAATGTAAATGGGCCAGTTTATTTCTTCTGACTTGACAAGCAAAATCTGACATTGTTGTAAACTACGTGTGAACTAGATGTCCTTCAAAATGGTGAGAAAAATACTCTTCTATTCAGGGACACTAGAATACTCATTACCTTTAAGAGTAGCTCCATGTGTGTGTCAAGCAGCATGTGAGCAAGGTCTTGGACATGAGCAGAACAGTGAACAGGATTCTGAACTCTTCCCTTATCCTGAGGTTGGTGCACTGGTTTGGTGTAGGAGCTTTTACTTGCAAGGACAGTGAGAACCTGTTGGAGTTTGGTATAACCTGAGATAGGCAAAACCTTTTCTTTTTACTTGATAAATCCATTATACTTCTTTCTAAAATTAGGACAAGTCTGACCTCCTAGATCAGCTGCTGACTAAATGGCAAGGCATTTTGACATGCCTGGCAGGTGCTAATAGAACAAATCTAGGCCTCATCCACCAAATGTGGGTGGATGGTGTTTGTTTGTTTTTTTTTTTTTTCTTTTTTGTTTTGTTTTGTTGGGTTTTTTTTTGTTTGTTTGTTTTGTTTGTTTTTTTTTGTTTGTTTTGTTTTGTTTGGGGTTTTTTGTTTGTTTATTTGGGGGTTGTTTTGGTGGTTTTTTTTACCAGTTTGCTGCTTTGAAAAGTAGAATTTGTTTTCTGTAAATATATCAATAAATGAAATATTGCTAGTGCCAGTGTAACAGTGCTAGTACCACCCTTAGTTCTAAAGATGAGTATGTGGACTTTCTTGAAAGACCTTACTATTAAGACCTAATTTCCTGTTCCAGTTCGGACCACTTAATTATTGTATCTATCTCCTTAACAGAACAGGGTTAGTCTTTAGAAGATTAAGAGAACGTTATGGAGCCAAAGCTTGATGTAGGCAACAGGCACGTTGTCTACCTCTCTGTTTTAGAAGTTCTTAGCTGATGTGAACCAATGTAACTTGGTCATCATCTCTGATTTATACCAGTTAAAAATTGTATAGCCCAATTTTTCCATTGCCTCATAAATGTGCATTTTTACAATGTAATTTATTTCCTCTATAGCTAAAAATGTATCTTGGGGAAGAAAAACCTATTCCTATTTCAGGCTTTTGATAGCTCAGTTCTTTCTCCCTTTGAACAAGGACAACCTGTTCATGCTTTTGGGATGTTCTTTATTAGGATGTAGATGGAGAACTGAATAAAGTCCTGCTTTAGCTGTATGACGTGTGATCAGTATACACCATCTTTACAGTCTTGTGTCTTTAATAAATTAATAATGTCATAGTTTAACTCATGATTGAAGTCCAAACAAAGGAAAAACGCAGTAATAAATTTTAAGAGTGTATTTTCCATTTGTTGTATCTGATTTAAAAAATATGCATAGATCTAAAATTAATATTTATGGTATTCTTCACTATCACATTAAGATAGATTATCTTTTCTGTTAAAGCTTAAGTGCATAGCTGAGTCTTTCTGTGGTGTGAAGGTGGCACATCGGCTCCTGCCCCTTAAGGTGTGACTTGCATGTGATCTTTTTTGACATATGGCAAGGCATATAGTGGTGTACACACACTAGTCATCTGCTTTCCTCCAGTAAAAACTGTCTCCCATGTAGCAGTAAAAAAATGGTAGATCTACTGCAGACCTTCGGCACTGCTGTGTGTGTAGAGGACAAATTATTAACTTATTAAAAAGAAATAAGGCACATTGAGGCAATCTTTCCAGGACCACAGCAATGGTCTGACCATGGTCTATCAGTACTAATTATTTCTGATTTGGATCACTTTTATCTGGGATTTCTAATTGCAAAGGTTAAGATACCCATTACTAAGAGGTGAATGTCACCAAAATGGTGCTTAATGTTTTTGAAAATTTCTTGGAAAACTTGTTAATAGTTGCATTCTTGTTCCTACATGCTCTCTACAACGGTATCACACTGCTGGTTATTTTGACAACTACTTCTGTTGAAGATTGGGAAAAATTTTGGGGCTTAATTGGAGGAATTTGAGGAGAGGGAAGGAATTGTTTGTTACAGCCTTATTATTGACTCATTACTTTTTATTGCTTATATATCAGTTAAAGTATCAAGTGTCAAAGTCTACAGATGTTCTGTGGCTGAAGCTGGTTGTGTGAGGGGTGTGAGGATTTTTTTTCTTTGTGGATTTTTTTGTTTGCCAGTTTCTTATGGTAGGTAACAAAGGCAAAACTTTTTGAGCAGCTGACTTTTAGTGCTTGGAAGATAAATTCAGACAAGTAATTGAATCTTAGTTTTTGGAAATGTAACTCCCTCAATTCTTTAATTTTCAAAATTCCCTTTATAGATATGGAATAGCTGGCATTATTTTTTTTTTACATTTGAATGATAATAAAATCCTTTCTGAACTTTCTGCTCCTAAAAATTAGGTTCATAAATGCTTTTGGAAAAATAATACAATTTCAAATATTTTGAAGCTAAATTAATGTAGAAATTAAAACCAGCTGATCTTCTGGCATTTTACTCTTACTCCCTACCTGTAGGTAAATGTGGTGAGCTTAGAAAAACAATGTATTGGCAAACTTGGCTAGTATAAATAATTTTATATATATATTTATGTCTGTGTGTAAAAATTATATGTATATTATATATATAACGTCATTAATTTTTATTAACACAGCTCACTCTATAGACATTCAAACTTTTGTTTTTATTTCTAAGTTTTCTTTTTTTAATATAAAAAGATAGGATTCAGTTCAATTCAGCATAGATGTGTCTGATACTACTCTAGAGGCATTTTTATCCTGGGCAAGAAAGTTCAGAACAGTTGTTTTGTGTATCTTGTGCAAGCTGTAAAAGTCTGTGGACTTGTTGTAAGCTGACAATGTGCTTAGTGTAAGTTTATTCACAGCTCCTTCTGCTGCAGTGAGTGTCCACCAAATCCTCCAATTAGTGCAAAGTTGCACAACTATAGACAGATGGAAAATTAATATTTATAGCAAAATGTCTAGGGTTTTGATAACTGAAAACTCTTGGAGCAACAGATGATGTTTGCAGTTAAGATTTAGAGAAAGCAGCCTGTTCAGGAAAACATGAAAGCTCATGTGCTTTCTGAAGTGGTAGGTCATCTAGTGATGCCCTTAAATGTCAGCATTAGCATTTCTGTGAACTGGAACCGTCTGTGATTAATGTTTGAAATGAATGGGTTTGTATTGGTAAAAAATTAATAAACAGATAAATGTAAAGAAATTATTTCCTAAAATGGTCCTCAAAATTCAGTAGAAGTTTGCAAGATTCACCTCTTACATCACAATTTCCAAGTTTGCCAATGCCACCACCTTGACAGAGACTTGAGTAGTGCAGAAGTCAAAAAAGCTTATGAGAGGGAGACGTGATTTACATTAATCAGTGGTCCTTAACTACTACTTGCTTGATGAGCCGAAGTTCAGGGGTGGTGGTATGATTTCAGTATTACTGGTGTAAGTCCAGAGAAATATTCCCAAATTCAGTGACGTGGTTACTTTGGAAATATAATAATAAGCATTTTTCTGATGATTGACACTTACATCTAAATCTAGTACTGTTAGAGTAAAGGCTTAGAAGGGATCAGCACTGGATGTCAGAGGAAAGAACTAAACTGGAGCTCCTTCTTTACCATCACTGTACACAGCTACTAAACTGACAACTTGAGGCTTTATGGAAACAGTTTGGAAAAATTTAATCCCTTCCTAAAATTTGTAGCTTGAAGTTACTTTCAGGGTTTTCTATTAGTGGCTTTCATGCCTTTTGCTGATCTCTAGCTGAAGGGTTTTTTTTAGTTTCATTCTGTTCTTTTCCCAGAAAGAAACTTGGTAGTAGACATGTTTCTCTGAGTGTGTATGTGCACACATATAGTGCAGTGAAAGTTTAATAAAATAATATTCTGCAAAACAGGATGGGAATATTTTGTTGCTATATGCTGAAAGACACGTCATTACCTGATGAAGAACCTTGTGAGTTTCTCCTGCACATCCATGTTTGTGATCAGCCCAAACTGTTGCACAGCTGTGTTGTAAGCTTGGGGATAAGCCAGGAAACACAGGGACTCTAAATTTAAAGTTTCAATGTTAGTTGGGAAAAAAAAAAAAAGAAAAGAAAAAGTATGTGTGTATAGAAACTTTTTACATGTTGTAACATGCCATTACCTGTGTAAGCTTCCATAGATATCTCTTGTAGAGGCTGGAGTGTTTCAGGAGGTACTTGTAGGGTTCTCCACTGAATAACAAAACATTCTTGTCTTGTTAAGTATGCTGTCGATTATCAATGTCACATGCCATTCTTATTTTGTATAATATTGTTGTCTTAAACTTGTGTTGCGTTATACACTATTGCAATTATTAGAACAAGAAAGAAGGATTTTAGTGAGATTTATAATCTTCTGGTAGAAATAAACCTCTCTACCTTCAAGGCAAGAGCTGCTTCTCTCTTCCCCCCATCCCCACCCCCACCTCCCTTTATTTATTTATTTTTAAAAATCAGTATTTTTCTGGCAAATTAGTGCTATTTCACATACATATTGAAACTTTATCACTGATGTTGCTTTTCAACATTACAGTTTTTTAAGCCAGATTGCTGCAAAGATATAAGGCACAGTAAGATTTGGCAATTGTATGTATTTAATAGCAGTAGGATGATGGTTATAATTTGTAAAATCTTGTAGCTATTTAAAGTAGCAGCCAGTTGCCTAACTGTTTGCACAAAACCACCTGTGCACCTAATATCTATTACAAGTGGTGAGAGGCAGCCACAGCAGAGGTACGTGTGCTCCTGCATGCGTCGCTGCTTCTGGAAATTCCACCCTTGCGCTTGCCTCTGTACAGCAGCTCTGAGAGTCCCACCTGTGGTTCTCCCTTCAGAGTAGCAGCATTTCAGTACTCTGTGCCACCACTACAGCTGCTGCCTCTCCTAGATGTACAAGGAGGAGTGCAATTGTACTTCCCTTGGGTTGTCAGGATCACTTAGAAGAGGGGAAGAATGTTGTACTGATGTCTGCAATTTAGAAAGGATGTCGAGGGTTGGACTACAGAAATGAGAGACAAAAATGATTTCATTTTTTTTCTTCAGAGGAGGAAGCAGGCACTGACTACAATATATAAATATTTGTGGAGGAAGGACAATGAGTAGTAAAGGATTCCTTAGCAAAAAGCATTTGGGGGCTAAGCCATTGTGTTGTGGCTAACAGAAACTGGAAGCCCAACACCTTAGACAGTGTCTAACAACACACATACTATTGTAGTGGGTAGGGGATGGTGAGCCAGATGATGGTTTCTTCATCTCATGGATGTTTTCAGGCAGAGGCTAGATGCGTTTTCCATAAGATTTGCTCTTATAAATAGACACTAATCTTTGGGCTTAATACAGGAATAACTGAATGAAATTTAATCTCCCATGATAAGTTTGGTCTAAGAAGATTGAAGGAATGGTGCAGCAGTTCTGAGGAATGCAAAGACTTTTATTGAGAGAAGCAAAGGAACAGTTTCTTCTCTGGGATTTGCGATGGAAAACACGAGAATTGATGGGCTGCAGTTCAGAAAGTTGGACATAAAGAAAAATGCTCCCCTTGTCAGAACAGTGAAATACTGGGGAAAAAATGCTTGTGGAAGTTGCAGTAATAATTTAGGTGTGGTTAACATTTTCTCTGAGAAAGAGGGATGAACTGGATGACCTCTGAAGTTTCTCCTAGCCTTTTTTTCTGAGAGCTATAGTGGGTAATGTAGCTGTCAATTTTATCTTCAACTTCCTAAATCTTATTCTAGTTACCTTTTACCCCTACTCAGCCAAAGTCTCTGGACTGTAATGCGTCTGTTCAATGCCCTTATGTCCAAACACAAATTATATTCTATGTATAATTTCAAGAAAAAATGGTTAAAACTCACCACCATCTTTTTTTTAGGTCCTCCAGGGAAAAGAGGTAAGCGGGGCAGAAGAGGAGAGACTGGTAAGTTTTCAGTTTCTTAAGATCCATTGTTATTTATTGTCCATGGTTTTGTGAAGATGTGTACCCAGCATGCCTTCATTATTAGTTCTATTGCTTGTGTGCTCTGAAAAAGAATTTAAAAATTCTCAGGTAAAAATTTGTGACCCTTGGCATATACCTGGTGACCTTCCAGATAGTTTCTAGTCTTGAGCATTATTAATTTGTAGACACAATTGATAATGCCTGACATGGTACCATTGGTAATTTTCAAAACTGTTGTGATGTCTTCTCACACTTGTGCCAGGTAGAATAACTCCATGTAAGTCAGTAGTTGGAGTACTCTGTCAGTGTTGTATCAGGTCCCCCTGACCTGAGGCAGACAATTTTATAAGGAAATAAAGAAGGAAGTAAAATTCCCTATGTTGAGAATGTTAGGGCTCAGGGAAATAATGTGATAAGCAGACTACTCTGTATGAGAAATTGTTTTTTTACTAGGAATGAGTAGCAATTAATTTCTTATAAAATTAAAAAATAAATAAGAAAAACATTGGTTCGTTACCCTGTGCCAGGGAGGTTGCTGCTAAGAGAATCCTGCTGTCGGTGTAGAGCTTGAAATTTCATTTGAGGCAGTGTTGTGAGATGCAGAGCACGTCTTCCTGCTGACATTCACAGGAATTGGAACTGTTGATTACCTTGCAGGATTGAGTTTTTCATAAGGGTGAACTTTCTGGAGGCGATGCAGGAGAAAACGAGCATTTCTATTCTCCTTGGCTGTCTCATCTAATCTGCCAGTTAGGAAAATCTTCCAATCAGCTGGATCTCTGTAAATCTTCTGTAGCTTTTCTTATCTGTAAATGATCATTCATCTGGCTCTTAAAAACTATTTCTGCCTTTTCCTGCATCACAAAACTGAAGCCAAGCCCTGCCGAAGGCTAATATAAATCACCTTGGTGTTTCCACTCAGTGCTGGCTTAGTATTTACTTCAGAGAAAAATGCTGTGGTTCGGAAGGAAGTTCTATGGTTGAAGATTGTCTTACAAATAGTACTGGCAATTACTTTTCAGGATGCTTATTGATTCACTTTACATCTCAAATAAACACATATTAAACTATTAATAAAGGAAATTAATATCTCATTTAAAAACAGACCTGCACCTTAAAATGCTTTTTAAGAATGTTTACGAGGATAAAGAAATTACCTTAGTTACTGGACAATAAAATTGCATAGTTAAAACCAAAAGGCTGTCAATATTAAAAGCGAGTTCAGAGTACAGCTGCTGCTGTTTTATACTCCTTTTGCACTTCACTTTATCCAGAAATTAGAAAGAGGCATGAAAGCTTAATGAAATGCCATCGATTTTGGAGCTGCAGCTGCTCAGCCTAATAAGACTGAAATTGTAGATTTGGTTTGTGGCCCTTTGATAATATTTCCAAGAACGGCTATACAAAAGTCTTTGAGTCTAAATAATTGAAAAAATGAGCAAATATCACTTCACAAAGTGTGACATTTTAATGGGGAGCATTTCATGTGTGCGCCTTGAGAAAGGAAGGTGATGAAAAGAAAGTTCAGCACTGTAAGGTGGCCACTGAAATCTCCCCTCGTAGGCAGAGCTGTAAGGCTGGAAGATGCTGGTATGTCTTGACGAGATGCCAAGGTTAAATGCCAAGGGTACTTTATGCAGTTTTGAAACCAAGTTTTGATTAAATGCCAGCTGCGTGGCTAACTGAAACTGGTGATGTGGCTACATATGCTTTATGCGGAATCTGACAAAATTAATTGTAGTCCATGGCTGGTATTTTTGGACCTGCATGAAATTGCATGGAAATGGATGGAGCAGCAACTTGCATAAGATTGCATGTTTGTAACTGAAGAATTGGTAAGGTAAGCGCATGCATTTAGGCATTAATCATCTTTACAAGTTGTGAAGTACAACGAAAGCTAAGAAGTACTTGATTGGGAAAATGTGCACAGTGTGGTAGCAGTGCTGCTCATTTACAATCCTGAGGCCTTGTGCTTGGCTTCGTACATATGTGTCTTTCTTTAATAACTTCATAAGCTTACATATTCTTTTTTTTTCTCTTTTTTTTTTTACCCTCTTTCCCCCCCCCCCCCCCCACAGGACCTCCTGTAAGTACAGTGATACATTGTTGGTTCTTCCAGAATCAGGGAGAAATCTGTTAGATCCTGTTAAGTTATCACCGTGATAAAATGATCATGTATCATCCAGAGGGAGTTTTGATATTTATACTTATACAGTGTAAACACTCACTAATTATCTTGGAGCAGAGTAATTTAATCAGAAAGGTCCTTAAGAAAAATGTCTCTAAAACAATAAAGCTTTGTATTCACCGCTCCAGATAGCAGTTTGGATCACAATTTCATGTAAGTATGTTACATTCATTTTACTTACCACTAGATAAGAGTTATTTTACTGCACTGTAAAAATGTGTGAGTATGGTATCTTTAGTCCACACTCAGTCACTCTGCATTTTGCTGGGTAGTAACTTCCTGTGAACTTACTTATCAAAAAGTCTTGGAGTACAGGCTTCTTATTCTTTGGAAGCATACTGGCTGACCAGCTCACTGCAGTTTAATTGCTACTGAAGACAGTAAGTGCTTGTATACGTTGAGTATTAAGTAATATTCTTCAGTTTAGTAAGTTGGTTGACTCTTGTGTAAATTCTCTTTGTAAGAAAATAATTTCTCTCTTCTGAGGTTTTATGGTTGTTTTGGTTAAGGGGTGGTTGTTTTGGGTTTTTTTTCCCTTTTTTTTTTTATTTTCCCTTTCATGGCATTTTGTTTGCTTTGTTGTATATTCCCAGAGTAGGTTTTGACCATGTTATCAGCAGTTCATAATGTCAAATTCATTTAATAAGTCATCAATAAAAAGCCAGGCTTAATGCATAATGGGACTGTTTATTTGAAAGAAACACCAGCTTCCCCAATTTCTTTTTTAGTCTTCTCATGAAGCACCAAGAGCAACCATAATACAAGTGATTCTTCTGTAACAAGACAATGTGGCAAGAATTCACTGTTATATACCTCGTTATAAATGTCTTTGACTTCATCTCCCCACTGTTTTAGTGTAGGTCAATTTAAAAAGAACAATAAAAAAATCTTAGTTGTGGCAATATTAACACAAACTTGAAATAGCTTCCAAAACTGAATAATTTTTAAAAAATACCTGACCTAAATTCCAGGTTTCATACTCAAAACTTACAAGACTTCATCTTGCTGACAGGCAGTAAAGGTTTAAGTTGCTACAGCGCATTTAAAAATGTAATTTCTGTTCCTAATTCACTTTTTTATTTTCATAGACACAGTCTGGCTAGGGGCAACTGTTGTGAACTTAATTGTTGTTTTCACCTTAGAGACTGTGGTAATCATTTGCATTTAAAATAGCAAATACATGTATATCCCACCCACCATTGCAAATTTGGTGTATGATGTATTTTCAAAGGCTACTGCAGTGCTGGTTATTTTCCTTGTATGTGACTACCAAGTGTCACATGTAGAAACATTTTAAGGCTAGGGCTTTCAGATTTGTTTTTTTAATGATGTTACAGCATTCTCAAATTTCTTCTTTGGCACCTCTGTTCTAGTGGTAGCCTGTGTATCTAATACCTTATTGCCTAAGCACTAAACCTTGTTGTCTTTTAACCTCATATTACCCTTCAGACTCCGTGGACGTTCTCTTCATAACAAAAAAAAATTTCAGTGAGCATCATAAGTAGTCAGTAGCCTTTTAATAAGAAGGTTTATTTAAATTAAAACCTGTAATTTCCATTGCCAAAGCCTTCTTTTCTTCACTGTGCAGTACCGATTTCGTATTTATTAGTTTGCAATAGCCTCACATATCAAAAATTAATCAATATGCAATTTATAATTTGCCAGTAATGTACCCTGCATGTTTGTTATGTCATATGTCATGATTGTGTTGTTAATGTGTGTCATACCATTTCATCTCATTCAACCAGGGTCTACCAGGGCGAAATGGCTATCCGGTAACTCATCACGTATTTATGATAGCATATATTACTCTGAAGTCATGCTGTATTTTGGTTTTCCTATATTACTGTCAAAAAGACCTTTTTTTCTATTTCTTAAAAGCCTACAAAATGTAGGACTTGCCTTTAAAAATGAAGGAAACCAAACCATCTTTGAGAAGTTTTTGGGAAGAACATGAGTATTTATAATCCATAAATGCAGGACACTGACTGTTTGATGTTGTGCATACTTTGTGTTGAGTTCCTGTATTCTTGGATACAAAATTAATTTCTACTCTGATTAAAAAAAAATTCTTTAGCAAGACACTGCTCCTTAATTTTCCATATTAGAAAGCTGTACAGTTGCCATATGGAAATTCCAAGTCCTTTCTTTTAATCCTGTCCTGTTTCTTTTGACTGCTTCATTAAATGCATTTTGAGTAAAGTAAAATTCTGTTACAGAGGTCCTAGCAGTTGGCTGCACTGTCTATCACAGAGTAATTTTCTGATAATGGATGTAATTAATTTTTCTGTCTGTTTCATTCATATTTTTAGTAATTGTTGCCTGAAAAAAAACCCAATATGAAATAATGCATCTTTCTAGAATCTATTAATAAGATATATCTTTTGAGCAGTCAAGCTGGCTGCAACGTCCCACTCAAGGAATAAAGTATACACCTACTGTCACATGTGTTTTATAAACCTAGTGAAAAGAAGCATTAGTGTATGCATTTCAGAGACAGCACATATGCACAACATAGTGACTATTAAAGTGTGATAATGATCTCATTTAAAGCACTTGAGAGTATAGGTTGGAGGGCCCTCCCATCCTGATTTGCCTATGTATTTCAGAGAAGAGATGCCTAATTTTTCAGTGAGTTTTAAAAAAACATTTCTGTTGGTAAATATAAATTTCATACCTTCAACACCTGCAAGTAGGGGTCAACTTTAATGAATCATAGAATCTCAGAATGATTTGGGTTAGGAAGGACCTTTATAGACCATATAGTCTGGTCCCCAGCCACATGCAGAGACATCTTTCACTAGATCAGGTCGCTCAAAGCCCCTTCCAATGTGGCCTTGAATACCTCCAGGAATGGGGCATCCACAGCTTCTCTGGGCAACCTTTTCCAGTGTCTCACTACCCTAATCATAAACGATTTCTTCCTTACATTTGATCTAAACCCATCCTCTTCTAGTTTGAAATATTTTCCTCTCTCTTGTTCTGTCACTACAGAAAAAATTTTACCTGGTTAAAACAAAAAAAGTTTTTAAATAATCTTTCTAATAAGCTCCCTTTATATATTGCAAGGCCTCTGTAATGTCTCCCTGGAGTCTTTTTTTCTCCAAACCGAACAGACCCAACTCTCTTAGGCTTTCTTTCTAGATATTCTACCCCTTTGATCAGTTTTGTGTCCCTCCTCTGGACCCACTTCAACAGGTTCATGTCCTTCTTGTCCTGAGGGCTCTGGAGCTCAACACAGTTCTCCAGGCAAGGTCTCACAAGAGTGGAGTAGAGAGGCAGAATCACCTCCCTCGGCCTACTGGCTATGCCTCTTTATGCAAACCATTTCAGTCCTTTTCTCTGGGCATCTTCTGTAGTTGCAGAGTTTTCTGAGAAATGTAACCAATGGAACATCATACAATGTCTATCTTTAGTATTGCAAGTAGATGAAAGTCAGCTAGTGAGGAATCAATAATCAGTATCAAGAAACCTGCTTGGATATACTCAAACTATTATTAGGTTTTAGAGTACACATTCCAATTTCACTTAGAGTGCTTAATCTGTGTAGATGAGTGCACAAGTGTGTAGAGCAGAAGATGGACTGAAAAGCTTGCTAGAAAACCTTTTTTGTCATCATCCAGCTGTGAGCTCTGTATAGAAAGACTGGGATTTAAAGGATAAAAGGCCCACAATGATCACAAACCAGCCCTTAGGCTCTTAGGTCACAGCTTCTGTGGAAATTAAATATCTTTGGTGTTCCTCATTCCAGTTAATGAATTTAACATGCAATGTAAAGTTTATATTGTGCAAAGCACAAAAGCCTCGTAGATTTAACTTCATGGCCTAAAATGTAAGTTGAGAAAATGAGTGAATGTATTCTGATGGACTCATGCATGTTTTGAAGGCTGCATGGGCACAGTTTGGAAATACACTTTTCTTTAGAGCCTGAAGGCCCACTCCTTTGTCCTGGTCCAGCTGCTTTCTTGATGAGATTTGTTGTGGGATCTGAAGACAATAAAGGTTCTTGGAAGCTCTGTTATTGAAATTGCTGGATCTAATGGTGGCATTGTTCTGGGCAGACTTCAGCCTGAATGCATTTCTGTGCATGCGTGCAGCCACCCATGCGTGCACAGGCAAACGCGTGCCTTCGGTAGTGCTTAGCACTGACTGAGCACTTCTTCCTGCCTGAAAGTGACTGGGTATAGGATTTGGCTTTGGTTCTTGAAAGTCATCACTTGGCTGCCTGTTTTGATCTTTTCATTTAACAGCCATATCCTCTTGCTTTCAATGGGGAATACGTAACAGCAATGGCAATGTGCTTTAAAAGCACTTATAGAGTCCTGTAGCGCTCTGTGAAAAGGCTATATTAGTGTTTAAAGTTAATTCTCTAGAGTCCTGTTTAACTCCTTTAGAAATCTTACTGCTTTAATCTTTATAGGATTTTATAACACAGTCTGTGAGAGTATGTAGTGAGGTATACCTGCCACATATAACCTAAAAAGCTCTCTGCTCAGTAGGTCAAACCATAATGTTACAATATCACAAAAGCTAATGACTGTTTTCTCCAAGACAGTTTTCATTGTCTGTGTTCCTATTTTAGAGGTACCTTAAGAAATAATAACAGTAAAAGGATTACAGTGAGAAATCTAAGTTCCTTGGAAGGTATGGCATCAAAAGTCAAGAAAATAAACTGAATTTACTGCTAATGAGTACTGCAATTATTAAGGGGTTTATAAGACCATGATTAATTGGTTATTAAGTAAGGCACCATGAATACTATAAAAAGTATAAACTGATACAGCTCCTTTTTTTTGGTTATCAAAAGCTTTGTATAACAAATAGTGACCAAGTTCAGAGTTATAACTTTCAGCTTGAGGTGAAATTTGAAATAGGCTATCGCATCTTAGATAAAACAGAATAAAAAAGTGCACAAACATTAGAAAATGAGAATACAGGCATTTTTTGACAGGGTTTTGTATGACAATATCACTTCAGAAATAATGCTAGAACTTGGAAAAGAATAAAAGCAAAGAAAAAAAATCCAGCCACTAAAAAAACCCATCAGCCTGTGAATACAGTGAAGAGGCCAAATACATAAGCCATATAGTGCTCTACAGGGGAAAAAGAATCTTATAAGCTGATTGAATGAGTAGAAGTTATTTACTGTTTTCCACTGAAAAACAGAAGCAGACTGAGAATTTTTCCTACCCCTTTTTCCAGGTTGTGGTACAGATCAAGCTCAACATCCAAATAAATCATCATGGAAGTTGTTGCACGTATGGTGGTAAAGCTGCATTATCTTCAGAGTAAAATGTCAGAATATGAAAATATCCATACTGCTTTACTTTATAGAAGAGGGGAATGGGGAAATTTCTCCTACATCTTTCCATTATGTCAGCTTGCAGAGCACCTGATGCATTTAAAGACTTTTAGAAGCCGTGGAGGGTTATGGCTGCTCCAGGTGACCATATGCCTTGTGTTAAATCACATTTCTCCTAACATCCTTGATTCATCTTCAAGAAATGTAGACAGATTCATCTCCTGCAGAAAATATGTGTCTAACTTGGAGATTGTTCTCCTGTAATTGTAAAATATCATCACTTGCTCTAAACTGAAATATAGATCTTTGAAATTTCACTTGTTTTATTTAAAGTTTTTCTAGCTCTTGAAAGACTTACCTCTGAATGGTAACAAACTGGCAAAGCTTAGGACTATAGGTAGTGAATTTAAATTAATCTTTAGCCTATTATAATTTCTTTTAGCTTAGAAAATGTCTTCATTATCATGCTTCTGATTTTTGCACCTGTAAAAACTTGTCCTGGTATAGTGTAAGATAAGCTGTTATTCTGATACGTAATTTCGGGTTACTGTTAGAAGGCTCTGTTTCCTCTGCACCCCCATTTCTGTTTCTATATTACTAAAGGCAAAGAGAATTCCAGGTAGAACAGAAAGTGTCTCTGAGGGGGCTGGGTTTGAAGGAATAGGCCTGGTGTGGAAGAAAATTGGAAAAAGGTATTTTATGGTCCTGCTGTGTTGCTTTGTCTTTGATGGTGCTTCATACTTCATTTTCTTCTGTGTCTTCGGTTAAAGAATGGGGCTGTGTAAGCAAATGTGTAGTAAGTAGCAGCATTTGTGCATGTGTGTACTTCCAATATCCACATACAAGTTTTTCAACCTCAGATACTATGGCAGCTCAGTTGCTGTAACACGAACATAACTGGAATAATTAAAACAGAATAAATGAGAAAAGAGAGTTTTTGATCTGTGATAAAGCACATCCTGTGGCAGTATTAAGCATTTCTGCAACAGCTGTGGTATTTCAGTAGCAGGTCAGGTTTCTTCTTTTTCTCAGCTGTAGTAAAATATAAATGTTTAAAGTCAAGGAGTGGCTCTGTTGGTTCCTGACTTTACCTGGAGGATTTGGCTTGGTGATCCTATAGAAGTTTCCCCACTCTACAGCATTTCTTTTTCTCAACAGGTGTCTTTGCAGACCACCTTTTATTTTTGGCATTTGATAAAAGTAACATCTTAAACATATACCAGCAAAACTTTAGCAATAAGTTTCAGGTTTGGTAGTGAAGCATTGATAACTATTTCATATTTATTTTTCTTTTTAAATACACATAAAACCCAGAACATCTGGAATCTCAAAACTATTTTCTCAGGTCTATATACTCTATCTTATTTTCAGTCCTGGCAGAGGTAATTGGCTTGGGAAATAGGAGGTTTTCAGGTGACCCATCTACGTCAAACTACTTGCTTGTTCTTAGTGAGAATCCTCTGCTTTCTTCAAAGAGATACAGTTGGTCAATAGTCTATCTCAAAAGGTTACTGGGTTTACAGATTTCTTTGTAGTCCTTGCCCATTGTCCCAAGAAGTTGCCAGCTGATTCAGCAGAAAATGAGTGACCACTCAGAATGAGTATGAATTAAGTCCTTAGACTTTTTTTTCTTATTTCACTTAGCCACTTTCCATTAATACATTCACTGTAACAAATGAAAACTCCAAATAGTCTTGGCATGGTTCACTAAAACTTTGCATGCAAGACATTTCTTATCGAGTCTCCCATGAACACCCTTCAGCTCCCATGGGGTGCAGTGCTGTCACAGCCAGTCCTGAGACTGCCTTGTATGCAGTGCAGAAGTGCTACAGTCCTGTCGCAGAAGCTTACGATGAGAGCCGGACTTCTCTATTCCAGTTGGGCCAACAGCTGCAGGAGAAGGTGTTGGGGAGATACGCCATTCGGTTCCACTGTCATGCTTGAACTTAAGCCAGCTTTCTACAGCTGTAGGCAAAAGATGCTTTCAGTCTTTTCCATAGATACATCTGTCAAGTCCAGCACTCAGTGGTAGCTGTAGCTACTGGAATTCTAAGTGATGGGTACCAGTATGAGGTTTTTCAAGCCATTCCTGTGTTATGTGGTGTAAGTGTTGAGCAAAGGTCAACTAGAGGTGGGTCACTTGCTTAACTACGAGTTTTGGCTTGATCTCAAACCATAGATATGGCCTTAACTGTAGTTTTTAACTGCAAATTCCCAAATACATGCTTCAGTTCAAACTGGTGTGACACACACTTCCTACTAAGCAGGTTGTGTGTGTAGTGTTTCTGTGCCATGAGAACCAGAGGAAGGCTGTAAGAATGTGGTAATTTTTTTTTAAAACTGTAGCTGAGAACATACTAATAATACTCAGCAAATAATCTTCCATTTTTTCCTAAAACTGGGGGAGAATCTCTAAATTCTCATGATTGACTGATGATGTCCATCAAACTAAAACAATAATTATTTTTAAGACCTTGGGATCTATAAGTAAATAGGTAATACAATTAATCAGTTTAATTTCTGTGTATGCCAGTTTTTTACAGTGATTTAAGATAATCACTGAAGTTGACTTAAGCAGAAAAGTTTGAGACCTCTTAAACTTACAGTTGCTATTAATTTTTTGGTCTATTATATATTAACATTTTTTAGCTGTCATCACAGATAATAATTGAAGCTGCACATCAGAACATTTTATTAGCTTATTAGTTGCCATTCTGAATGAACTATGGGCCAACTCCTTTCATCTGTTACATTCATGTAAGGCTGAGCATATAAATAAGAGAAGGCAGTGTTTATTTCTGCAGCTCCCTGGAGGGTGCTCAGAGTGCCCCAAGCTATTCCATATCTGTGACTGTTACAGTAATAAGTAAAACTGTCTCATCTGCAAAAGCCAGTAAAATGAAAGGATATTTCTTTTCCTAACTTGCAGTTATAAAAAATTGCCATAGGTAAGTAAGCTAACGGAGAAACTTCACGTGGTGACTTAAGGAAATTATTTGTGCTGCAATAAATGCTGCCTCCGTAGTATGAAGTAATTTCAATTGAAACTTCTAGTTTCAATTCATTAAATTTTCTAAATTATTTTAGTCTATTTTCTACATAGCATTACAACTAAGGATATAGAAAATCAGTCGAACAATAAAACAACTTTGTAATAGGTAACCTTGATGTATCACTGGTGATACAGGTCATTGTTAACATATGCTGAATCCACCAGGACCTTCTTTAAACTATCCATTTCCATCTCGGATATATGGACAGAGAGCTCATGTATTGGAAAATCCACATCTCTGCATGACACTTTCTAGGTGTTAGTCTGTGATGAGAACTGAGCACGTAATGCTGGGATAACGTGGACTTGGGTGAATCAGCATAGTTTAGATTCACAGCTGATGTTAGTCCAAAATTATCCTGCCCCATATATTCACCAGATAAATAGGGAATTATACCTGATGGCAAGTAGATGGGATAGGTATAATATAACAATTAAATGTCTTTTTCCAGTATTTTCCTCTTCAGCCTTAAAAATTACTCTCTCCTCTCTTATAATAAAGCATGTATAGATAGAGAAAGGAATTAAGCTGGTTTGTCGTTTATTTGACAATATACATAAAGTACTGGTCTCTTTAGGTTACTCCACTGAGTTTGCTTGGCAGCTAGGCAGGTAGCAGGCAGAAGGCTGCAGTAATGGTTTTCACATTATGCTTTGGCTGGCATAATCAATGCTTGAACTGTACTTAAGATCATTTGTACTTGCCTTTCATTCAGCATGCCACTTGAAATTTCCCAGTCAGTTCCTCACAAGTCACAGTGTAACTCTCCAGTGTAACAGAAATATCTTTATTTCTGAAACAAACTACTGTGGAGCAAAATTTTGTGTTCCAAAGAAATTGTAATTCTAGGCCTTGCTTCTCAGTTTGTTTTTGACAATTGCACATGGATGTAGAGTGAGTAATTAGTGATAATTAAAAGTGCCTCTTACAACTTACCTGAACGGTCACCTTCTTATGAGTTGCAAGTCCAAGAAAATAGTGAATAAATACAGTAGAAATCCTGTATTTATTTACTGTCTACATCTATCACAAATGGGAAGGGAAATCCCAAACCAACATGTAACAATTCTTAAATAATCAATTACTTAATGTTGAAGGAGGGTTGCAAACATGACGCATCTTTTTCTGTCATATTGGATTTTTCATTCAGACTTATGACATAGCTGAAAGATATGTAAAACTTTTTTACCCATAGAGTTTCCAGATTGAGTATTCCTATATGGGAGTTTAAGGGCACTTTTAATCCTAGCTGCGACTGAGAGATGTAAAATTTCATTGAAGGAACTTGCTTCTAAATCACTGGACTAGGTGGTTGGGTTCTGGGAGTTCCAGAAAGCACAGTGCTGAAGGGGTTTCTCCAAGGCTCTTTGCACACCTGCTTCCCCCTGCAAATCAGTGGTTGGTTCCCATTTATGAGAGAGGTGACACGAGGAGGGGAACATCAGGAGCAGGTGGGCACCTGAACTGGTGGATCTTATAAAGCTGAATGAAAAACTTTTTCCTTCCTGCGAATCAAAAATTTCTTTCATACATCTGTAGCAGGCCCCACACTGCTTAGCATCATCCAGTAATTACACCAAAAATAATTTGGCTAGTGTTTGTCAAGCTGATAAGAACCTAAGCTCTGTGGTTTTGGGGTTTCTTTTTTTAATGCCAGAAGTTAGCTGGTAGAACAAAGTATTTTTTTGCTATTCCTGAAGATCTTCCTGAGGCACATTTAGTGTGCATCTTGTCTCTTGCATCACAAGGAAAATACTGGACCACTCTTATTTTCAGTTTCTCTACTGCATGTGTGCATATTGAAATCAAGATTAATTAAAGCAGTTTCTGAAAGCAAACGTGCTTGTCTGGTAGGAAAGATTTACACAAGCACTGTGGAATGTCTTCTGGAAGGTTTTTCTGTGACTATGTAGGATACAGATCATAAATCACCTTCACAAAATGGTCATGTCCTATTCCTTCCCCCCTTAAGGTAAAACAATTAATATTTATTATTAATTTAATATTTTTGCTGATATTGAGACCTACACAGTACTGGTAATCAGTCAGAGAATCACTGAGTTAAAAATTCCTCTTGGATTATTTTGTAGCTATTCCAAGTATAAATGAGAGGAATTTAACCTTTTGCTGCTTTCCCTCACAAAAAGAGCATGATGAAAACCAGTAATGCACATGAGCACTCATCAGCTGAAAAGAATATTAAGTTTTTAATGTAGAAATCAGTTTATTGCTGCTACGTGTTATTCTTTCCCAAAGAAACTGCTGTTTGCTCCTGCTTGGAAGGCTGGAATTCTTAGCAAGTGAAGTAAAACTAGGAAGAATTTGGAAATTAAGAGTCATGCTGTTCTTTCTGAAACAGTTCCTCATTTTACCAGATCAAGACCAACTAAGATAAGCAAAAGGTAAGGGTAGATTCTTCTACTTTTGTTCATGCTGAACAGCACTTACTCAGAGAAGTGATCCTCAAAATAAGTGCTATCTACTATGAGAGGGCAAAATAGCATTGGATTGGAGAAAAAATTAGGAGACAAATTGTGGATGCTATGTAAGCTCTTTATTTCTCAGTACACAGATTTCTATGAAAGAGAAGCTTACATTTAAATTCATATTTGAGACATGCATACTAAGTTTTTTGGTCTCCAGAAGTTGGAAAGATCTTAGTTTGGCACTTGAAGTTAGTTTCAGAGGGTGATGTTAACAATGGTAGTTTTCTATAGCTGAGCATGAATGTTTGAAAAAGTGTTCCAAAGGCACCAAGAGTAACATACAACACTTCAGAAACTTTTGTAATGCATAATGTAGTGTTTGCATTCCTAGGCACTGTGAAAGTTCAAGTGTAGGTTCCATTTTTAATGGGAATTTTCCTTCTGAGTGAGGCCTGTGGTTTTTGTTCAGGTAGTCTGACTGATTAGGCAGTCTCTGAAAAGAAAATGACCGCAGTGTTTCCACTTCCAGCTGTGTGGATCAATTATCATGATTTTTTTTCTAATCCACTCTGCATACCATAGGAGATCTCTCATTTTAGGTCTCTGCCCTTAGGGTATGTAAAGTGTAATCTGGTTTTGCCATCACATACAAATTGTTTCTCCCTAGATGGGAATGCAAAGAAACACATTTTTGTTCTTCATGCTGTCACCAGCTTCTGCAAAAATCCTTTTATAATCTCGAAAACCAGTTAAGTCAGAAGAAAATAATGAAAATCTTTTATTTGAGTATATTCATGTGTGTATCCAGAAAACTTAAGAGTCTAGAGATTTTGAGATTAAATGAAATAATGAGAATGCTCTTTTAAAAAAAAAAAAAAAAAAAGATATTTCACTGAACCGCATTCTGTCTTTAGATTCACCTATTCAGCTCTGGTGAACTTCAGTTTAACTTGCATAATGTGACTGAAATTAGAAAACAGGTAATAGGAGTGTATGATGTGCTGGACTATGGCTCAGAAAGGCACAGGTATGAAACGTTTGGATTTGCAGGTTTTCTTGGCTTGGAAGGTAACAGTTGTCAAAGAAGAAAGACTTTTTTCCGACTATGCAGTGAGACACTGACTCTACTTGGAGTAAAAAGGGGATTTCAGAATCAAGGTATAAGGATATGGAATTTGTTTCCAGACAGGCAAGCTTCAGAAAGCACACATGCGAGAATGGAGAAACTGAGCAGTTTTTCCTTAAGAGCATGAGGGGGAAAATGGGCACCAACTCAATGGGAAGATTGTGGGTAGATTAGATTTAGTTCTCCAATGTAAACCAAGCCCAAGTAAACAAAAAGACCCACCAAAACCAATCAAAAAACTTCCAAAAAACCCACAAAATAAAATCTGTTTCTTTTGACATAAATTTTAAAAAATCCATAAATGGAATTTGCCATAAAAGAAAAAGAATTGTCAGAAGTTGTTTGGAAGTTTGGTCTGTATATATCCTTTCACCTACAAAAAAAAAAAAAAAAGAACTGCAGTTTAGAGCAGCATTTCTGCTAAGGCTCTGAATTAAAATGACAAGATTCTTCCAGCATCTTCCTAGTAGCTTCTGTTCAGCCAGTTATGAGTGAACCAAAATTCCCTTTAGACACTCAAACTAGCTGGTGAGCATATGTCTCCAGGCTTCACCCTTCATGCCTGCTTTATTCTGTTGACTCATTCCTGATGCAGTATTTCTTCCTCCTCTGTCTTTTGCTCCATTTGCTTACCCAGCAATAAGGTTTCTAAGTCCCTCAAATCTTTTGGCAGCCAATATGGTGTTGCATGTACACTCTTT
>NW_008622231.1:47936-58904 GCF_000691845.1 Merops nubicus
CTGCTTACTTCTGATAACACCTTTTTTATTTATGTAAGGCTCAGCATTTCCTCCCACTTTAACCCTTTTGATATTTGCTCAAGTGAATGTCACAGAGGCACCCACAAAACAGAGTAGCTACCCAAAATGCAGATATATTTCAGTCAGAAATTACCCGACACTCCAAAAGACTAATGTAAATTACAAGTTTGGATATCAGGCTGGAATATAATATGACACAACTAATTCCTAAGTTTCTTGAATATTCCTTTTTAGAAAGATGACCCAAAGTGTACACACACTCACAAAAGGGAAAACCTCCCACTGAAGGCTACACAGCAAGAGGATCACTCAAGGATATTTATATATCTATATCTCCAGAAGTATTCACCCACCAAAGAGGGGGTGAGGGCTCACTTGATTGTGGAAAGTTTCCTGGGGCAGCTTCCTGATCCAAGGGGAGAATCCCCGACTGCACTCCGACTGCTCCAAGGATGACTGACTAAACCTGGCTCTCTGGTGAGGCCTTATTTATACCCTAGTTGAGTCTGAACTGGGGTAAATTCTAATTAGCTGGAGGCAAGTGCATGAGAAAGGCAAGCTAAGGGCCTGAAACAAAGTAATTGGGTTTTAAATGGCAAGAAGCCCCAACCTTTATCAGGACTTTGGCAAGTGTTGCGATGGGGGGGGGGGAGTAAATCCGGTAGTTGTGGCCGACACCGAATACGTGACAGACGCAGATCAGGAGGCAAATGGTAATTGTTTATTTAGAGCAACATTTAAAGGTTCTTTTGGATTGCCGGTGATAAAGTGAAAAGCTACAGGTATAACTAAAGGTTTATTGCTAATAACAACAGCACACAAGAGATATAATCGCGCGCACACACACAAAACAATAACAACTTGCCCGCGGTAGGCCTGGTTGCCTGGGAAATAGACAAGCTCATTGGCCAGAAAATACAATAGACCAAGACACAGTAAAGTCGTGACAATAATCAAGGGTACACTCAGGATGAAGCATAGAAATGCACCAGAGGAGAAAAGTATGAATACACCCAGGGAGAAAAAGTCTGTCTCTCAGCATTGGCTGAGGTAAATAATCTCACCCACACGGCGTCCCAAGTGGGGGGGATGGCGAAGGAGCGAATTCGTCAATCCCTCCTGTCATCGGTATGGTTCCGAGTCGATCCTGTCCCAGTTTTGGGGCCGACATTGGGGTGATATTTATACTTGAGTTTTTTACATTACATCACCGGGGTGTATGTGTGGGTGGGGATGACTACAGACAATCTTACTGCTTAAATAAATGCCTCAAAGTTTGTTGATTTACACCTGCATAGGTGGGGGTAGTGGCTCCTTTTGTTTCGGGCGTAAGCCGTCGGAAGACTGGGACCACGAGGCCTCCGCCCCGTTTCACGCTCCTCCAGGCACCCAGATAACACCAGATGTTGGTCTGGTGATGGTTGCCACACTCGCCCAGTGCTTAGCACCTCACCAGTGCTGAGTTTCGTGCTTCCAGGCATACAGCTGCATGGTGTACTTGGCGACTGGATTTTGTCATTAACTGTGTTCTCTTTACAGCAAGTCTTGGTCTTTGTCAGGTCTTTGCCAAGGCAGGTGCGTCTGCTGCAGTGAAATATTTCAAATCAGAAAGTTCTTAAGTTTTCCCAGTAATCTCTTATAAAACTGCTGGCACCAATAGAAAGGTTATATTATCTTGAATATTATCTTCTATCCATATTCATCCTCATCTTCCAGGCATGAGTTACACCTGGGCTTACGATAGAGAACATTCAATTTCTCTCAGTCATTTTCTTCGTTCTCTGCACTTTTGTGAACGGGTCAGTCTGCTACTCTCTACCTTGTAATGAACTTCCAAGTGTTACACTTCAAGCTTAAATTGTGGTCTCTGGTGTTTTGCTTGTAAGGCTGTTAGGACTGAATTCTGAGAGGTTGGTGGGACACGACATAAAGGCAGTAAATGAGGTAGCATTCAGCTTCCTGGTTAAAATACCATAACTAGTAAAAGCACAAACTTGCAAATGAAGATGCTGTATGTCAGTCTGAGCACTTAATGTGATTTATAATCTTTCTTATTACTTGTTTAATGATTTCTTTTTCATAGACAGAGTAATAGTTGTTGCTTCTGGAAACTAAGCTTTGGCACTGATTTTGGCAAGATTTATGTGAAAAATTTTCCTTCAAGGACTAGAAATAATCCTTTCATAAAATACATCTTTTTTTTTTTACAAAAAGCCTTTCATTACTACATCTCTCTTTTCATGTTAAATTGGGGAAGTAGAACAGGTGGTGCATCATTAAAAGCTCTGCAGGGAAACTTTTCAGGAAGAAAATATGAAAAAGGTTGTAGTGCATCCCTGAATTCTGCTTTATTTCCTGGAATGGAATAATCTTTTTCAGTGTATATCATATAGCTTTTCTGTAATGGTTTGTGCTTTCTGAGAATTTTCTGATTCCCAGTCATTTTGGAAGGGACAGAGTTTTCTGCAGCACTATTAGCTTTTAATGAATGATTTCAGTTATAGGGTGTTTAATACAACAGTATATTTGTGCCTTTTATATCTGGTAGCTATGTGACAGAAGTATCTGAATGGGCTTGCGTGTGGAGAATTTCATATTCCCGTACCTGAGCACATATGGCAGTGCATAGCTGAAAGAATCTGCTCTTAGTTTAAGTTCTAACACAGTGCATCTGCACTGTTTTTCTTGTTTCTTGTTGTTATGTTGTATCTCAGTTGGAAATAGAACCATGGAATCATAGAATTGTTTAGTTTGGAAAAGACCTTTAATATCATTGAGTCCAACCATTAACCTAACTCTACCAAGTCTCCTGCTAAACCATGTACTTAAGCACCATATCTACATGACTTCTAAACACATCCAGGGCTGGTGATACGACCACTTCCCTGGGCAGCCTGTTCCAGTGCTTGACAACCCTTTCTGTGAAGAACCTTTTCCTAATATCCAACCTAAACCTCCTCTGGTGCAACCTGAGGCCATTTCTTCTTGTCTTATCACTTGTTACTTGCAAGAACAGACCAACTCTCACCTTGCTACAGCCTCCTTTCAGAGAGTTTCTGTAAAGAGTGATAAGGTCTCCCCTGAGCCTCCTTTTCTGCATCTGAACAACCCCAGTTCACTCAGCTGCTCCTCATGAGACTATTCTCTAGGCCCTTCACCAGCTTTGTGGCCCTTCTCTGGAGCAGCTCCAGCACCTCAATGCCTTTCTTGTATTGAGGTGCCCAAAACTGAACACAGTATTTGAGGTGTGTCCTCACCAGTGCCGAGTACAGGGGGACTACCACTTCCCTAGTTGAACTGGCCACATTATTTCTGATACAAGCCAGAATGCTGTTGGCCTTCTTGGCCACCTGAGCACACGGATGGCTCATATTTAGCCAGTTGTTGACCAGCACGCCTAGGTCCTTTCTGGAAGAGCAGCTTTCCAGCCACTCTTCCCCAAGCCTGTAGCATTGCATGGGGTTGCTGTGGTGCAAGTGCAGGACCCAGCACTTAACCTTGTTGAAGCTCATATAGTTGGCCTCGGCCTATTAATCCAGCCTGCTGTCCAGGTCCCTCTGAAGAGTCTTCTACACTCAAGCAGATCAACACTTCCACTCGCTGTGGTGTTGTCAGCAAATTTACTGAGGATGCACTCAATCCCCTCATCCAGATTACTGGTGAAGAGATTAAACAGAAGAGGCCCCAGTACCAAGTCCCGGGGAACACCACTTGCAAGTGGCTGCTAGTTGGATTTGGCTCCATTCAACACCACTCTTTGGGCCCTGCCATCCAGCCAGTGTTTTATCCAGCAGATCATACACCTATCCAAGCCATGAGCAGCCAGTTTCTCCGAGAGAATGTTGTGGGAAACAGTGTCAAAGGCTTTGCTGAAGTCCAGGTAGGTAACATCCATAGCTTTTCCCTCATCTGCTAAGCATGTCACCTTGTCACAGGAAGATACCAGGTTAGTCAAGCAGGACTTGCCTTTCATGAACCCATTCTGACTGGGCCTGATTACCTGGTTGTCCTGTATATGGTGCATAATGGCACTCAAGATGATCTGCTCCATAACCTTCCCTGGTCAGACTGAGGCCTGTAGTTTCCTGGATCTTCCTTCTGGCCCTTTTTGTAGATGAGTGTCACATTTACTAATCTCCACTCCACTGGGACCTCCCCGGTTAGCCAGTACTGTTGATAAACCATAGAAAGTGGCTTGGTGAGCACATCCACCAGCTCCTTCAGTACTCTTGGGTGTAACACATCTGGCCCCATAGACTTGTGTATGTTTAAGTGATGCAGTGAACTGTTGACTGTTTTCTGTGATTATAAAGGTCTCATTCTGCTCCCTGCCTTCTAGCTCAGGGGGCTGGGTACCCAGGGAACAACTAGTCCTACTACTAAAGTAGTACTGAGGCAAAGAAGGCATTAAGTACCTCAGGCTTTTCCTTATCCTTTGGTCACTATGTTTCTCCTTGCATCCAATAAAGGATGTCCCTAATCTTCCTTTTGTTGTTAATATATTTCTAGAAACATTTTTTGTTGTCTTTAACAGCAGTAGTCAGGTTGAGTTCTAGTTGGGCCAAAGCCCTCCTCATTTTCTCTCTGCATAGTTTCACTACATCTTTGTAGTCCTCATGATTGGTCTGCCCCCCCTTCCAAAGCCCATAAACTCTCCTTTTGTTTGTGAGTTCTGGCCAAAGGTCTCTGTCCAGCCAGGCCAGTCTTCTTCCCCACTGGCTCATCTTTCAGGACATGTTTCTGTGCCTTTAAGACTTCCTTCCTGAACTATTCCTGTCTTGACTACTTTGTTTATGGACTAGGACTAGGTATCAACACTGGTATTGTGGTTATCCTGGAATTCTTCAAAGCATTCTGCAACCACAGGACAGTCAAAAGAGATTGGGGTTTTTATCTAAGTGTTTATGTATAAACACTTCAGTACTCTGGGCCTTTAGCTTTGTTCTCTTTTAAGCTCTTTGTAACTGTTATCTTCTCTTCTTTTATGGAGAAATACCCACTCTTGTTCTCCTTTGCTGTAAGCCAACAAGTAAGTATCTTTAGGCAGCTGTATTTTTTCTTAATTCTCTGGAGCCCCATTCAAAATATGTGCCTCTGTAAGCAGATAAAAGGAGCATGATGGTCAGATCCTTCTATCCTAAGAAGCAAAAATCGATTTACACACCTACTCTTGAGTTTTGCTTATCTTCCAAAGCTGATGGTTCCGCTGAGGGAAGGTCAGAAATTGGCCTCTGAAGGTTACTTCTCTGTATTATTTACCAAAAGATTGCATGTTCTATTTTTCCTTAATGGACCTCATTCTCCCTGAAAAAAGAGATTTGTAGAAACAAACAAACAAAAAAAATTAACTGAAAGAAGTTCAATGAGCTTTTTTGCATATTTTATAAAGCCATTAAAACACAGGTAACAAGATTATTCTTCAGTAGGGCGTCACTGAGCAAGTGAACTTCCATGGTGGTGTGAGGAGACAGATTCTTCTGAATTATTCCAGGAGAACAAAACTCTAATTTATCAAAGTCATCATGCCACAGCTGTTACAACAGTATCTCCCACTCAATGCTAGCCAGCTAATTTTTGAGAAGTGACATTTTTCACAGTTTATTGTTTTCTCATCAACATGGCACCAACCACATAAAATATATTCACACAGTGACATTGGCATTGATGAATTAGCCATGTGCTTTCTATTTACAGATACAGTAGTTTAAATTTCTTTGAGAAATGAGAACTTTTAGGTAGATTGTAGGAGACTTCTCTCTCATCTGCATGTATGTTCTCTGTGTTCAAGTATTTGTTTAGCTATGCTGGAATTCAGCAGCATAATGAAGTGTTTTTATGGAAACATAGTTCCGCAGCCCTTCACAAGTCTGTGTTTATGGATGGGTGAAGCATATAGGGGTAAAGACTTTAAGTTCATTGCTTCAATACAGTTTATTTTTTAACAGCAGGCAGTTACAATGCTCTGTTTCTCAACTCACTGTACAATAAACAATTTGCCAAGATTAGGCAGGTTCATTACAAGGTTTTTTTTTTTTTCTTCTGAAGAAGCATCTGAATATCAGTTAGCTATTTCATACTTGGAGTTTTAGTCTACAGTAAACAATGGTAGACAGTGGAAAATAATCTGTTCAAAATGAACCAAAATAAAACACAGTTCACATGACTCCATTCTTTATTATGACTTGAACTATGTTGCTTTTACTCTTTTTCGTGTTAAAAGTATTTTCCCTTTACAATAATACAGGTATGACTGTACAGATGTTGCAGATACTGGTGAGAAGTATCAGCTACAAGGAGAAAAACAGTGCCTGTCTGGAAATAATCTTCTTGCTAGCCTGATGTATGAAGACAGCAAAGATGCTTCACAGTTTGGGATTCATACTTGGCCCGTTTTTCCTATAGATTTGTAATGTGTACAGTGTTGGCCATGATAAATAAAAGGATGTCTATGTACAGTCTTTTAGAAGAGTTTGCTCCAACTTAGATGTGACTAGTTCTTTCTCATGGTTTTTTAACATATATATTTCAGAATCATAGTGCTCAGATACTCAAAAATGCATCTGCACCACAAGAAACTGCCTGTCAGATTTCCTGCATAAACTATAAAATCAAAAAGTATCTCAGCAATTATTTTTCAGCTGTGAAATATGCTTTTGAAAAGCTGTGACCATAATTTTTCTTGCACAGAACTCTTTGTACTCCCTTATTGTTACCATATGCGGCACTTTTTTTTTGTAGTTCAGCCACTCTCTGAGTAGCCAAACTCTGAACAATTTTTCTTTCTCTAAATTGCTTACTTCTAGACATAACCAGTCCATCTTATAATTGTAAAGGAGCTATTAGAGTATTCATACTGCATGTAGGACTCCCGGCTAGGAGTCTCGTAATCTACAGTGATGTTACTCCAAGGAAAAGTTTTGGAGGCTGTATCTGGCATTTCTGGTTTATTTTGAAATCCTTAAAACTGTCCCTCATTTTCCATCATGTTCTGTCATTGATGATTTCCATCATCTAATTTAGGCTCACATGGACACTATGGCAACTTCATGAAATTCATAGATTCAGGTTGCATGTCCTTTTCTTTCTTGAAATTCAAAGAAACTAAAATGTATGAAACAATGCAAACATTTTCTTTTCTGTAACAATAAGATTCCTGCCAGTTCTGCTTGGCAGCTTGCTATTAGCATTAAATTATTGCTTTATATGTGTATGCTTCATATTTCTATTTGGTGAAGGCCCTACACTTGACAGGTGGTTTAAAATAGAAATTGGAATAACTTCTGTTTACCTTTATGCTCATGAACTGAAGTCTCAATACTGAGAGCCTAGTCTAGGCGTGGTGTAGCTCTTATGGCTGATGGACGTGTATCCTGGAGCCTTAATCATGGTGCTTCTATTCTTTGTCCTCCAAGTTTTATCAGGATTTTGCTTCTGAGTCTTTTCTGTACTTCTAGGGTATGCTTTGAGATCTTAGTTGGCTTGATAAAGGCATTTTTGTAGGAGTTTTTTTTTGGTGAGAGAGTTACTACATGGCTTGCAAGCAAATAGATTCCTGGAATTACAAGGTGAGACTATTAAGGGCTTAAGAATGCACTTTTTCTTTCTCTCTCTTCCTTTTTTTTTAATATTTTCTTTTAGTGTAGATTTTTCTATTAAAATAAAACCAGTGTAGTATATTGGGGAGAGATTTTAGTTCAAATCTTGAAAGATTAATTTTGCATCAGTATTTTGAATAAGTCCAGTAAGTAGGATGTTTCTGGTGGCTAAGAGAGATAAAGTCTCTAGTAGTTCAGACAGGGTCTGTAAGTTGCTGGTCAAGATCTAGCAGCCTGACAGTGCTGTGAAATTTAGTGGTTTGGGTTTTTTTATTTTTTAAACCAAACCAAACCCACCAACCAAACAACCTTAATTTAAAACTCTAAGACTCTATCTTGGAATACATTTATACTTACATTGCAATCTCGGTCTAGCTGAGTTTTGTCTCAGGTAGTAACTACTATGAACTGCTTGAGTGAAGAATTCAGGAAATTCTGAAATAGACTTTTTTGAGAGCCTTGTAATGCTTCATTTGTCTTTGTCAGTAATTTTGCTTTCTGTGCTAAAGGGATTTGGGACATGAGGCTCAGCTCATCTTTCTCGTACTCTTGTAGTTGGTTCTTTTCACAGTAAAGTTTTTTTCCAGCCCAAGTGATCTGGATTATTTGGGATTTTTTTTCAGTAGTGTCCTGATTTCTGGCCAGAGAGACTTATTGCAGGTTGATTTAGTGCACTTTTGTTCTTCCAAGCTTTGGAGCAAATGATTTCTGTACCTGGGCTGTTCACTGACACTGCTCTTAACAGCAATCAGTTCCTGCCATTGAAAAAGAACAAATAATGTTTCATCAGTGGGAGAAATTTAGCTAGCTGATGAGCTTATCATACCCATTGCCCACGTGAGCTCTAAACCAAAATACCCTAAAAAGAAATCTCATCAGACTTGCTAGGAATATATATTACATATCCTTGCTAGGAATACTATATTACATCTAATTAAAGTCAGCCTTGATAAACCTGTAATTAACCAAAGGAGAGAAAAAGAAAGACATGGAGATTGATCATTTTAATAGTAACATGATGATGAAACCTGACAGCTGGAGATTTTTAAACTTCTATCAATCTTGAACCACAATAGATGATTTGAAAAGGCAATATGTCGTCTTTCACCTTAGTTGAACTTCGTGGGGATGATCCGTAAGCCTGCTGTTGGAGACCAATTTTCTTTTATTTTTTCCTCTATATAGGTATTTTTAAACTCAGTCTGACACAGTAACAGGCATGCAGCTCATACAGCTGCTGTAAAGCTAGAAGTGCTTTCTTACGAGTCTCCTATTGTATATGTATGGCCATAAAAGATTTTCAGGCAGCTGCAGATAACAATTGAGCTTACTGTAGATTGTTTAGAAATGTGGAATAATCTAGTCACATAACTTTATCAGGATAAGAGTTGATGAATTCTGAAATCCTGCTGTGGTAGTCTAAATCAGTATATCTTAAAGCTGCTAAATGTGTCATTTGAATTTTTTTTTAACTTAATATGGGTTATTTTAAAATGCAATTTTATTTTTTTTATAACAGAGTGCCAAATCATTCTTTTATTAAAGTCAATGTCACTTTTAATTCAGTGCACTACAAACTGAGTCCAGAAAATCCTTGTATGCTGGCCAACTACAGCTATGGCATTGTTATGTCTCCCTAGCTTGATTGGTTGGGCCAACACTGGCTGTCAGAAATGTTGAAATAGCTTCGGCCACTTACTTGTGCCATGAAATTCCAGTAAACTGAAGCACAATCTAGCATGGTGTTACTGGGGCTCTGTTTTCTGTATTTGTGTCTCTCTTTCAGAGATGCAGATGTTTCTGTGTTAATTTTGTGTATGCAGAGCATTTCAAACCCCTCTGGTCTGTGTTGGGAGAGAGAATTTTTTCAAAAATACTTGATTTCACACCAAATAATCCGGAAAAAACAGTGAGTTGTCAAAGTCTGAGAAATCGTTATGCATTTGGAGGTTATAATTGGCCTGCTTGTAATTTGTTTATACACAAGACCAGAATTGGAATAATCTACAGTGTCAAAATTTTGGCTTATTTTTTCTTCAGAGAATGTGTTTGCAACAAATACATTTCTTTGCATGCTTCCAGTCAATATAAACCTACCAAAATTGTGTATTGTTAAAATATATAAATCTATTTTATTTAAAAACAAAAAAAACCCAAACCCTTCCTTTAGGCAGAGGTTTGTTTACAGTTTATAAAGAGGAAATGATGTCTGATTTTTATTTATTATGTGTCTCCCGGTTGACAACACAGTCTTCTGATGAGTATTCCTTAAATGAAAAAGATCACTGAAGGATGAGTGGAGAAGTTAAAAGTAAGAACATATCTTCCTCTTTTCCTTCCCTTGGAAGACTTTTGTCACATAGTAGATTTCAAAGTGTGATATCTTTTCTTCACTTTTCACTCAGAATTTTTCAAAGAAATGGATATTGCATCAAAGCTGCTTGAAGTAATAATGTTGGCTATCTTTTTGATAGGAACACTCTAAAAGTTTTCGAGGCATTTGCTTACATACTGAATTTCTAATTATAATCCCTAAAATCCTTAGGTTAGTTGCCTCCAGAGTAACCCATATGTAAAAGATACTACTGGAATGGGAAACTGATTTTGTGTAGTGTTCAAAATCTGGCTAAAACTATCTTCCTTTGGGAAACATTATATTTACATTATTCTTGAGGAGGGGAAGCTACTCTTCACAAAACCTAGCAAAATGGCAATCATATTTGCCTTCCTCCCATGTCTTGCCTCTGTCAATATTGGGGTCATTAGGTAGTCAGGTAAGTAAATAGTTTATTATTTGGAAAAAAAATCTACTGTACAAACACCTTTGCTTTTGAGGGTCTTGGAAAAAAGTGTATGTAATACTATCTGTAGTATCTACAGGAAGCAAACAGTGTACGCGTCTGTTGTGTAAACCTCCTCATCCCCTTCTCTTTCATGATGCATTGCCTTGTCTTGTTTTCTAAAATGTTTTAAGGGGATTGTGTTGCAGAAGATCATGTATTTGGGACTTGTAAAAAATCAGTTGCTCCTCTACAGTAGCAATTACTTTGAGAAGCAGAAAGTAGTTTGAACAATATAGCATGCAGCTCTGGGGACAATCAAGTTTAAGTCAAAGACAGACTATCGTTTGAAGTCTTTCTTTCAAAATGAATGAAAATGTCTTTGAGTATTCTATGAGACTTCCAATGCAATCATGTAACAAATTTCAGTAAATATTGTCATATATAGGATTTTTCTCAGTGCATTCTGAAGTAGCCTTATGTACTATTTCAGTGCATCTTTCTCACCCAGCCTGTATTGGTTTTGGAAATTCTGGTTGTTTCTATTTTTGAAAAGTATTTTATCACTCTTT
>NW_008622231.1:58935-71314 GCF_000691845.1 Merops nubicus
CACTAGAAAGAAGTAACTGAGGAAAGAAGTAAATTGCCAGGTTTTGCTGCTAAAGATTTAATGTTTTTATGATGAAAGAATAGTATTGATTTTCACAGCAACGATTTCTTATCTTCAGAGATCTTTTTTTTTTTTTTTCTCCTGTAAGACGTTAGGTATCTGAAGCAAATTTCTCCTTCTCCTTTTCTAAAGCAAATCCCTGTAGACTTTACCGGACTTCAGACCAAATATTCCTGATACAAGTGGAATCATGAGGGAAATTCCCATTATTTTCCTTTGTGAGCAGGTGCTTCTCTTCAGCCTACTGGGAATATCTGATTCTTCTTTACTGATACTCTTCAAGATGCTACATATAGTCAGTTAATTCAAATGCAGGAGCTACGTATCATGGATAAAGAGCAGGCGAAAATATGTCATTAAAATACCTATAGTTGTAAGGGAGAACAAATATTTTTCTATGGTAAAGAAACCTTCCCTGAAAACAGTGTGTATATGCAAAATACAAGCACTGCTACAGCTGCAAGAGCTGTTGGCTGGTCCCACTAAGCCACCAGTTTGACCCCATAATGAATTTTCCTTCTACAGATGCTTGCAATAATTCTTTTCTGTATTTATTCATCATAAGAATAATTAAATCTTTTGGGCTAAGCTTGCAGCAGGCCAAACAGTTAAATTTAGCTCTTTGGCCCACACAGCCCTCTGGGGAACTTTATATACTTACCATGACGTTACTGTTCAGTGTTTTAACTGGTTATATCTGCAGTTTGGTTTTTAGAATTAAATGTATCTATAACCAGGGTTCAGCTCAGCCTTCGTTTTTGCACCTGCAACAGACTGTGTAAATATTACTAGATAAATGTCCTGTAGTACATTGCTAGAAAATTCTGGGAAAGATAATTGTTTGCAGACTTGCCTTGATTTTTCTGGATTGTATAGTACCATATTTAGAAATTTGCTAAAATAACTATGAGAAAATTAGTAAGTGCCATATGTGTGCTGCACATGTGGGATCAAGAGGCACTGAAGAAGCATAATAGTAAAGATATCCTGTGAATGCTCTGGAATGTGTTGGTTGCTTTATTGGATACTAGGGAGGAACTGTTCAAAGATAACATTTGAAAGTTATTGAAGGTCATCCCAGCAGTGACAAACATTCCTGGGACACAGGCACATAAAAAAGGTAGTGGCCATGCAGATAACCAGGATGCTGGTGACCTGCTTTACATTCTCAGTGTATCATCTACTCATGATGTGACAGGAAACCACAGTAAGAGCTGGAAGGGTTTTCTTCCTGCAGGGCTTCCCAGATGCTGTAACTTGTTATTTGATCTGACAAGTAGGTTAGTGCACAAGCTTCTTAGAAAGCCTATAAAGTACCAAAAATCACGAGTTTCACAATATGCACATCCAAATGATGTCCTCTTTCATTCTATGTACGTCTGGAATTTTTGGCAGAGTCCATGATCTAGGCTGGGAGAGGACAGATAGCTAGGAAACTCACTAGATTGATAGGGCATCACTTTTTCATAGTGTTTATTACTTTCCTGGTAGCTGGTTGAACTGAAGGATTCACATGGCTTTAGTACCCATTAGCAGTAGTGCAGAAGGTAGAAATACACACTCCTGGGTGAAGGGCTCAGCAGAACCCCAGCAGACCTGATTTAGATGAAACTGCAGGTTTTGCCCTCACGCTGAAGTAGCACTCAGAAAGGGGGGAAAAACCAGCAAGGATAAAATGTATCAGAAAATGTGTTATGTGCTGTCTTCCCAGCAACAGCAATCCAAATCAAGCAGAGTGAGCAATCAGTCCTGAGCAGCCACATGCTTAGGGAATGCGGTCTGGAGAGACTGCCTGTGAAGCTCCAGGGGGAAGTCTGGCTGCAGTGACAGCATTTAAGAGAAAATTTCTCTCCAGCAAACAAAAACTAGCATCATTTTTGCATGGGGCAAAGATCTGAGGGCTCACAATTTCAGCCTATAAAGAGGAATTTAATGGCAGAAACAACTTCTCTGCCTGCTCTTATTCCTTTCTCAGTGAAAAGTAACTTAACTGTTCTTTTTTCAGAAGACACAGAAATTAAACATAAAATATGAAATGAATCCAGCTTTCTCTAGCCCCCTTCCCTCTCCTCTGATCACCTAAACTTGCAGTTGATACAGAAATGGTTACTAGGTTACAACAGCCTACACCACATTAAATCCTTTCTAGAATTTGCATCCATATAACTGGAATGAACCTGTAGACTCTGAAGAAAATAATCAACCTATAAATATTAGCAAGGATAATTCTTTGTTTCCCAAGGGAGGGCCAGAGGCAGAATAAGGCACAGGACGTCTTGGCCAAATTAGAGATGGAAATCTTCAGTACCTCAGTGAACTGGTTTCTTACTGGCTATCGTTATCACTATGTTAATTTAAATATGGATTAATTATGACATTTTTAAGTGTTTGCACTTTTTATCTTGCAACCATGTGATAAGAGCATTCAGTAAATAGACTACCTTCTGTTTTCTCAGTTATTTAAAGAAAAATACACAAGCCAGATGCATTATTTCATATGTTTGGTTATGTTGTGCCACTGTGATTTGCCAGACTAACAATTCCTTCACTGCATGTTGAAGCTGCCTTTTGTTAAACACCAGCTATTGCCTGGCTACTTCCCACCATGCTAGTTTTATTAGTTCTTTGTTAAACCTGCTTCTTTTTGTTGTTTCTTTTCTGTGTCTTCATTCTCAAAATATCTTTAAGATACTGCATTTAACTGCTGACATAGTTATGCATCTTCTAAAGCCCACAGTATTCCTCAAGTCTGTATATTTTCCCTCATCTTCAGTGTTCCTCTGATTTAACTGTTCCATTTTGTTTTGACTTTTGATTATCCCAGGGTCCGATTGGTATGGATGGAAAGCTGGTAGGTGATTTCTTCAAAACCAGTGTAATTTAGGTCCTGCACATATTCCCTTTTTGCTTTTTTAATTACTCATACTGAAATGTATATTAAGCACATATTTGCTTCCTTCGGCATAACACGTCAACCTCAGTGGCATAGGTCTTTGACAGTACCTAAAAGCCACTTCAGTCTTTTGTATTTATCTGAGGAAATGGAGGTCAGCTATGCTACTCCTGTTCCCTTCTCATTTTCTGTCTGGATTAGATTGGAAGACAGATGTTCCTACTTGTCTGCTCTGTCCAGAGAGTGCCCCACAAGAGTAGTTCGGTGGTGCCTTTCATACAGCAGGATATCATTTCTGACCATCTATCTGTGACTCTTGCTGGTTTTCTTTTCCCAAAGGTTCTTCATTTTTGTGTTCTAATTTCTTTGCCTGGATTTTGTTCACTGATTAGATCATGAGCCCCATGTCTCATTTTAAATGCATTTGTATGCTATCCCAGATATTCTTTAGGGGGAGGCTACTTGAATTAAGTTAGAAATAACCTTTAATTTTTTACAACACATTTGTATTTATGTATTTGTAAATATAGTTGTAAATATATTTGCATTATATCCATGTCTTTGGCTGTATTAAAGTGGAAGTGTATGTTCCCAGCTCTTTAAATATTAAAATAATGCAAAAAGTGTGAAAATCCAGTTTCTGCACTTTCTCTTGCTATTGTTTCTGCTCCCTTCTCTCTTTCCCCTTTTCCAGGATAGTCCTTTTTCTCTGATATCTTGAACACATCTTTATGTCCTGCCCTTTCATTTGCTACAAAACCTGTTTCCTTTGCAAGCTCAACTTGTTAACTTGCAGTATTGGCTTCCCTTTTCTTCTCTAAAGATTTTTTCCTGTTCTCCTTGAGGTCTCTTCCTACTTTGAAGTAACTTCTCTGCAATGTTTGCAGTCTTTACTCAGTAGGCTTTTTCTGTAGTCTCCTCTTTTAACAGATTGATAGTTTACCTATTGACTTCAGCCAAGCCTTTTCTTTTCCTTTTGAATCTTCTTTACTTTTAAGGGAAAAAAAAAAAAAAAGTATTTCTTTTTAGTAGTATTAGGTTAAATTGCTAGGAAGGGATTAACTATCGACTACAGAAGACCTCGCATCATGGTAATCAGCGCAGGCTGCCAAACTTATCTTCTTCCTTCCCTGCATTATAATTTATTAAATCAATAAATAGAAGGTAAATAGAAGTATAGAACTTTTTTTTTTCCTGAAGATTTTGATGAAACAAAGCCAGGTTATGTAACTATCCCCAAAAGAAGGCTAAGAATAAAAAGCAGCAATCAGTTGTGGGTAATCAAGTATGTGAATAATGATCCAGAGGTTCAAAGCAGCAGCTGCTAAAATACACCTGGTCAGTTATTGGTGTTGGGACTGATCTATAAATCCATGTAAGAGCAGTAGTCTGTTGGTAGCTACAATCAATGACTCCATTTTAGAGTACATAACACATTTGAATAAAGACATGTTCATTGCAAAAAAAAATTGGAGTAATGCTGACTTTTCAGTCATGAATAGCATTTTCACCCTGTTGTTTTCTAAAATTTAGATAAATATTTCTAGCTAAAACATTTTAATCCACAAGTAACACGTATTGGGAATAATTACACAGCAATGTGCCAGAATGATTTCAATAATCCTGGAGCCCTTTTGGGAACACAAGCATATTAATTAAGATTGACCTTGCTGAAATGAGTTATAATATGAGATTGTATTCCTGTTAGAGGATTTTTTTAATGTACACAAAAGTAACTTACAGAGCTTTATTTCTGACTACTTATAGCAAAACAAACAGCCTTTTTTTCATCTCCCACGCTTTTAATTGTTGCTGTGTGGCAATAACCCTTTACAATAAAAAAGATGTGTGTTGTGATGCTTCTTTCTACTGGTACCTTTGTAAGAACAGCAGATAAATTACATAATACAGAGCTTGCTGCATCCTCTGGTTGGTGTCACCTACTAGATCATAAGTGAGATGGGAAAATTATACTGTGACTGAAGTAGCTAGCAAAGCAACAAGTACTTAAGAGAATACAAAAGTATTGAAGATTTGGAACAACTGGGAAAAAACAAACAAACAAACAAACAGAAAGTAATTACCTTCACTAATGCAAAGTTCCTATTATAAAGTTCCTATTATGTTCAAGGAGCTTATAATAAACAGGATAAAAAAATCATGCTATGATTACTCTTGTAGTCAGTATCTGCATTCAGAGTTAAATGCAGGATAACTGCAATATGGTCAGTGTATATAAATTAAGACTAACACGACTATTACAATCCCCATTATGACACAGAGTTCTGTGTCACCATGAGAAACAACCATCCTATAAAAATCCAGTTCCCAGCTTTTCTCTCTTTGTATTGCAGACATGATATAAGAATAATTATAAATGCACAATTACAAAAAGGCAAACTGGTAATTCTGTTAAGGCTGAGAGTAGAAAACACTTCATGGCAGCATGATTCCATCCCTGACATTCAGTTCAGTGTATGTTTTTGTTGTGTGTGTATTTCTGATATATCATACATATAACATGTACACTTAGTAGCATATATGTCTGGGTTATAGCAAAGAAAAAAGTGTCAGTTTTCAAACCTTTTTGTTTGAATGTTTATATTCTATTTATTTACTTTATACTGCTTTAAATCAACATTTTATTGAAGCATTTTGGAAATTTAAGACTTTCATTTAAGTTGTTTTATATATATATATAAATTGGAGACAGTCTTTAAAGATTTGGTCAAAAGGTGTTGCAACTTTAGATATATTTGTGAGACAAGCATATTGTGAGTTTCTATATAAAAGTTTATATGCATAGGTTGTACTTGAGTTAATTTGCTCAAAATTATTGTACAGACTACCCAATACTGCATCAATAAACAATTCTTGATGATGTTAGAATTGGCTATAGCATATAATAGCTTAAAACCTGCTATGATGGGAAGACTGAAGTAAAGACTGAGTGCTGAATCAATATGTTTTTCGGTCTGAAAACCTCTGTAGTGTGGTGTTGTTGTAAGGAACTAATACAAAACTGTAACACCTAAAACAAGGAGTGCTTCAGGCTGCCTTCAGTGTAAGGGTTAGATAGCCACAATAATTCTGTATTTTACCATGGTTCTTCTGTAACATTATTTCCAATATTTCTTATATATTTATTTAATTCCTTTGAAACTTGCATGTGAACTAAAATATGTTTTTCTGTTTTTCAACTTAGCACAAAAAATTTTAATAGTTACTAAAACCAGATTTTGTAAAACTTATAAGAAGTCTTCATGCTCAGTTCAAACTGAAATATTATTGAAGTGTCATAAAACACTAGAATCTAAGCTAGCCCTAGGAGTTTAAGAAATCATCTCTTTATGGGGAGAAATATATAAATATTTTTCTCTGTCTTACAGTGTAAGCTGGTTGTCTGGGTGGTTGTGGTTCATAGTCACAGCTACTATACTGTTTTGTAATATAATTCTGCTTCATGCAAAAAAATTTGTAATGAGTGGCTAGAGTAACTGATGACTTTTACTGGCTTTCCTAGGCTAGGGACCTTCGTGACAGGAAGCCTGCTCTGCAAGGTCTTGCAGCAGCAAGAGATACATGGAACTCCTCAGTGTGCAAAGGGTGCCTTTCCATTTATCCAGGGGTAGTCCAAAAGTGATGTTGATAAAAAGGGGAGAGGAAGTGTATCAGATACCTCTTGGGCTGCCTGACAAGGGTTTAGCTTCCACTGACTTGCTGGTTTAAGTATTGCTTTATGCTTGTTTAAAACTGTGGTGCTTGCAGCAACAGCAAAAATATTATTGTTTGGCCAGCAATGTGTTCCTCCAGTTTTTAGACTTTTTTCATTTGGTAGGCAGTAATTAGCACCTCCTTGAAACATGGAGATGAGCCATAACAGAGAAAAAGCACCCAATACATACTTCTAAATCAGATCAGCATCTGTGGGTTCTTTCTCACTTGAGAATTATTAAATTAGACCTTTCTGTCATTTCTAAACTGTTCTGACTATTTAAAATATGAAGTTTCTCAAATGAAGGTTCAATTATGTGTTGTTGTAATTTGTTTCTGGAATCAGTTAATTGTGAGAAAGTTTATCAGTTTGAATAAAAACATTCAAATTCAATATAGACCTGAAACTCCAAACTCTGACTTCAATGCAATTTGTGGATTATTTTTTGTCTCCTTATTAGAGAGTACTGTAACTATTTGCGACTATTTAAGGAGTTAATCCTTATCATAACTTTCCATAACCTTATCTTTTTCTTGTTTTTCAGGGTCAGCCTGGTCCTCAAGTAAGTGCTATCTTATTTTCCTACATAAGTTAACACTAAATACAGAGCCCACCCAACTCAGGTTATCTGCAAAATATTGTCAATCCAACTCTGTAATAAGCTAGAAACTGGTAAACATAATTCAGTAAGGCAAATATTTCCCAAGAGAGAAGCATGGGCCCCCCCATATGGTTGTCTGAGTTCCCTCAGCTGTTTGACCAGATGGTGGGGTTAACAACGTAATACTGAATAAAGCAAATCTCCTAACTATGGCTTGAAACTTTGCCACCTAACTTTAAAGAAAGATAAAATAACTTGGCAAATGTGTAGCAAATGTAATACTTCAACTGCCTATTAATCACATGCTAATAATGTTGCTATAATCCAGACAGCCCTCAGTTATTTCAAATATTGCACTTCTAGCTATTTTGATAAATTATCTACACTGCTTTGAATTAGTTCTGCTTTATTTAAAAATAGTAGAACTTTGTCTGGTGAGCTGCAATTGAAGACATGGGAAGTCTAGGGATCTAACTTCACTTTTAAGGTAGAAATAGACCAACAGAATGGAAACATAAGGGAGAGCAAAAATTAAATATAAATTATTTGAGTTAAAGTGTGGTATAGAAATGTGGAAGAGCAAGGAAACAGGAAGAAAAAAAGACAACACCAAATTCAAACTTCATGAAATTACTTGAAAAATTCTTCCTTTTTGCATATTCAAGTTACATTATGGGAAGTACACTCTAGTCGGTGGGACCATCTTAGCATGAGTGAGTTGCCTGAACCAGGTTTTATGTAAGGACCTTTTATATTTCAGAATTATAACTGAAAGTCAAAGCTTTACACCCTTATTGACTGAATTTTTCTAAGTTTTTTTTCTTTATGGGAACCAAGCATTTTTTTTCTCAGATTTCTTTGTTTCTAATGATCATTTGCTGTTGAAAGACAATTTGTGTTACAAACCCTCATCTCGGTTTGAATGCTTAGTATCATTGTAGTGCCAGGCTCCATTTCATAGTTTTGTAAGTAGTCTGTATGATATTGGAAACAACCACCCCTTCATAGCACTTATGTTTCACCATAGGCTCCTGACATGTGGCCTGCACACAGAGGTGTCTTCAGCCTCTGTGCCACTGGGGATCAATAGAGAGATGGTAATTCTGTGTGGCACTCTTGCTCTGAACAAGCTCTGTTGAGGACGTGATGCTGCTCGTTGAGCCTGTGGGCTGCCCTCTAGTTGATGTTGACTTGTGCTGCCACCCATCTCTTTTCCCTCTGGGTTTGGAACCCCCTTTTCTGCTTTTCAGTTGCTTGGAGAGTGTCTCTTGCTTAATGCTTGTAAACAGCTTCTCAGTCTTTGTAACTTGTATCTCCACATGAAATGCCCTGAGGTAGCTGTAGGCAAAGACCCACAATGGAGATGGCAGTGCTGTTTCAAGGGCAGAACGGCAGAGAAATTGTGTCGTGATTGTAAGAGAAGTGGTGTGCAAACCTTAGGAAAAACCCTCTAAAAATCCCCATTCCCAAACAGTATTAACTTCTTTGTGCCCTGAATGATTATACAGAAAGTGGGTACAAGGACCCACGAGACTTGGGGTGAGAACGCTTACATCCTAAGTTCAGTAGTTCCTCCCAGAGGAAATGCTCACCTCTGTGCCATTGCCATTGTTCTTAGCAACACTTACCATTATTCTTAATACTGTGCTTTCCTTATTTCCAGCTTAAGATGCTCTTATTGTGGCAGGAGGATATGTCTGTAGTCAGTCATTTTGACTGGCTAGTTAAGTCCAGGAATAATTTTTGCACTTGTAAGGGAGTCATGACAGCATGAGACAGTCAGAGTAGGATTCAGTTTTAGATCAAGATGCCTAAACCTAGAAGCGTGTGTGTAGGTGTTGACATGTGAGGTGTCTAACCAACCCTTGTAGTCAGTGAAGGTTGAGTCAATACTCAGTGCACCTCGAGGCCTCTCCGGCTCACTGGAAACTCCTAGGACTCAACTGCATTGCCTGCAGACAGGCGGTTCTTCTGTATCCACTTCTTGCTGCTCCAGCCTAACCCCTGGCTGTTGCATATACAAGGGCTGGAGTCTATGCTGGACCATTGTTGTATCTGTCAGTCATGGGCAGCTGTCTTGCATACCCAGGGAACCTTTCACATGACACTAGTTGCACACATTCATGCCTCTTAATTACAGATTCTGATCATAGACCGTTACTGAATCGAAAAATGATTCTGCCGAATTCTTTTTAGCCTGTGTTGGCATCTGCGTGTCTTTTGTGACTACATGTAGATGCACATTTAAACACTCTTCCTCTTAAACTGAAGCCCAGATCTGGATAATTTCATGAGACAGCATTTTTAAAATGCTGAAAATCTCAAGACTTTTAAAAATTATTTTTAAACTATCAACAGAAAACAATCTGTTCACATATAAATAAAATGTCAACCGCCCTCAGTTTCTCATTTAAAAACTGCAGAAATTCCAGCCACGCCTGTGTCAGTGGTTTTACCAGTCTTAACTGTGTCCATAAGAAATCCAAAATGTAAAGTTTGGTTAGCAAGTAAAGGCTTCCTGACTTCAAAGGTCAGAATTGTTATGGTGACAAAAGGTTTTAAGTACACTATAACATCAAAGATAAATTATAATCCTTTTTACATTCATGTTTCAACACCTATTCTTTTTTTGCTCTGATTTTCAGAAAGTACACACTGAATTCACCCAGCACATACATAATTACTAGGCACAAATGTTAATTCGTAACAGATCAGTAGCAGCTATCTTTTTATCTTTGAATTTTTACTGGTTTGCTTCAAAAATACACCACAAAAGATAGTTTTGTTTTGTATTTTACTGTTTTAAGTAAAACATGCTTTATGATAACCTACAAGCATTTTTTTTTCCCAGAAAAAGCTCATGGTTCTGTTGTAGCTCAATATCTAGCTAGATAGATTCTCTATCAATAGATAAAGAATATCTAGCATAAAGTCCCTTCTTATGATATTGGTTTCCTATTAAAAAGAAAGCTGTTTTAAATATCATGTAAAATGAGTTTTTTTGTAGAAGACCAAGTAGTAAAATTTTTAATATTTTTGCTGAAACTTATATTCTGAGGTTTGATTGACCCCAAATAATGCCTGCTTTTTCATGTTTAGAATGTAAATATGTATTTAGATTAGCTTGTACCAGAAAGGTTTATTTTCCCAATAAATCTATACAACCAGACTCGACCCATATATTTCCTGTTTAACGTAATGGAAGTATTCATATTTGTCAGAGAACAGACTTTAGCTTCTAGTCTAAAGGTAATTCCATAAGGAATGTACTATCTGGGTAAAGAGAGAAGGCTTGTTATTTTTCACTTTTTTGTTGTTTAGAAGTCAAGTTCATATAAATAGCAGAAAATAGTGCATTTAGTGTTATGGTGAAGGAAGACAAAACAATCCTTTATGAAATCTTGCTGAACTAAAACTACTAACACCTATAAATGTGTGGCAGGGTGGTGGTGTGGTGTGACTGTCTCAGCCAGCCAACTGTTTTCTCCTGAGTGGCAATATCCCCTCCCTGGCCCGTCTGTAGCACAACATACTTTCTTTCTCATGTCAGCATACGTGATCTCTCTCTGTGTGGGACTTTGAGATATAGCAGCCCCACAGATGCTTCTCCCTTCTCTTTGGCAGCCATTCAAATCTGCATTAGAAATGGACAAAATACTAGTGATTGATACTTGCTTTCATGAGATTCTTGTTTTCCTGTATGTGAAATGTCTTTGGAAATGATGTTATTTCAATGTGAAATTTTCCAGTGTTGTGTGCATGCTAAAGGGTTGCCATAGCAATTCTGGTGACAAATGTATGCACATCTCTTTCACTGTCAAGCTTCAGGGTATGTGACTGGAGTATTTTTAATTTCTGATGGCAGAGATTCTTATTCATGGTTAGACAGGCTATTACTGGCTTGTACTGTCAACAGTGCTGGTGGGAACCATTTTAACTTTTAGCTTTCTGTTTTCTGTCAAGCACTGAGAAAAATAGCCAGCAGGATATTTGCCACAGTTTTGAGCTGCTTTGGGTGGCAGCAGTGTGCTTAAGAGATTTGTTTATCACTTCCAGGGAACACTATGTTGGTAGGGAGAATCCTAGACCAAAATAACTAGTTGAGTATCTGACAGCAGGAAAGATGGGAAGGAGGTTGTGCAGAGAAAGTTTGGTTTAAGTCCTGCCGAGTTTCCCTTTCACGTTTGGTAGTTTGGATAGACAAACTTTGGATTTCTGCTATTTGAAGCAGTTTAGGGTATCTGCATTCCAAAACCTGTTAAACATTCCTCTCAACAAATGTTGTTCAGTACTGAGATGGTCGATAAGTTCAAACAATCATGTATGTGTTTTGATGACTTTTTAAGCCGTGGGCCAGGTACATAGTATGTCCTGTTGACTGATGCTGCAAAGTGGTCTCTACCTGTCAGACCCATAGAGTTGGACGTGCTTCTTTTGTTCTGTTCACCAGAAATTGAGATGTAAGCTCCATGTTCCTTGTTCCCAGCAGTTTGCCTTCAACTGCTTATGTGGAGAGTGGGGGAAAAAGTACATTTACAAAGGACATCATCAGAATAAGGCTGGAGAAGCAGTTTATCACCTTGAGACATGTGGTGCAACAAAACTGCTCCTGAGAGAAGCCCAGTGGTTTTATCCAAGCCATCAGGTGATCACACTCTAGAGAATGATCTTGTGGGGTGTTTCTCCTTCTAGCAGCTGATCCTTTAAGCTCCTTTGTAAACTTCTGATCCTGCTGGCTTCAGGACATTATTTAATTGTAGGTTATGAGCTTCCTTCAATAAATATTGTCTGTCTTAGTTTCTTCTTAATTCCTTATGTAAAGCTTGGATTACTTCTATAGCAATCAGAATATGATTAGAAATTGGTGTAAATTCATGGGGTGATGCACTTTGTTACTATGATTCTTCATTTAAAGGGAGCCAAATATCATTTTACACCTAAAGATCATTTACACTAAAGTTTGTTTCTTCTAAGCTGTCTTTACTAATGTATAAACAGTGGAAAGAGCTGCTGCATTGCCCATGTTCTGCCTTAGGTGTTACTGACGTCAGTGGCTGTTGAATATGGAACTTGGTATACAGCAATCGAATCATAGAATGTCTGGGCTGGA
>NW_008622232.1:0-20841 GCF_000691845.1 Merops nubicus
TATCAAACGTAAATGTCCAAATGTGTTTTTGGGCTTCCATGCATATATACACATGAGTTCAAAATTCCAACTACAAAATAAGGTGCTTTTCCGTTCCTTGGAGCTGCTGCTGTTTTTCATAGCAGCTGAGTATACAGCTCCCTTTGTTCAACTTTCACCTCCAAAATGTAGTGAACTCATTGCAATATTTCAAGTGCCAGTGTGGATGAATTCCAACACTGGAAACACATTTGAACTGGCAAACAGTAAATGGCTGCCATCAGGCATAAGCACTTGTTATATCAAAGCTTTAGCACATTATTTATGGAAGACTTACTCTAATGAATTCCATCCACACCTACCAGATGTGCAATCCAGGATTATGCCAGCTGTTTACCAGAATATTTGATGTCCAATAATATCATGAGTATAACATGACATTCAATTTTAATGTTGCTGAATAGAGGAAACTTTGTCTTAATATATTTGTAGAAAATCAAAAAGCAATATTCTGATTCAATCCTGATTCAAAATGTTAGTGGAATGTAAGCTGGTCCAGCCCTTATGGAAACACATGCACTTCTGTGCACACGGGCAACCCCAATTGAATCTGCACAAGGCCCTCTGGTATCCACAACAAATAAACCTCACACACAAAATCTGTGGAACAATAAAAGACCAAACAAATTATAGAGGAATTTGATTAGCTAAATAGCATTCACCATTATCTCTTTATTTAAAGGTATCTGCAGGAACAAAAGCACTATTTCTAATAACATATAATGATTTTGATTCACATTGAGAATACCTCCTCCTCATCAGTGGTCCCATTAAAATTAATCGTATCTCTAACAAGTTCAGGTTTTACTAAACATATGTGAAGACAGCAGAAACCAATTCTGTTTTACTTACAGAAATTTTTTTTCTTTCACTTTCTTTTTATAGGTTGCTGTTGTTGTTGTTGTTTAGGTGGAACTATGCCTTACTTGAAATGGTATTCCATCGTAGAACATTGAAATTATTTAATATTCATCATACGATTTCTTGGGCTGGAGCAATTTAATTTTCAGATTCATAACTTTTAATGCATCAGCTTCATGGTCGCATTTACAAATATGACGAATTACCAATGAGAAGAATGATTCATTCTTTTAAGATCTACTTAAAGCTGGGAAGGCAACAAAGACATCTTGAAAACATTATGCTTTCTGCGATGTTAAATATTTGTGATAACCTGTTTGGCTTTATAAGTCTATAAGCTACTAACATATCAAATTAGGAAGAAATACACACATGCTAAAACTTTGCAACTTTTTTTTTAAAAAAAATTGTTTATATTTTTTTTAATTAGATAATGAAAAATACAATTCACACAAGAACTCCTCTCACTTACAGAGAAAAATCCAAGTATGATGTCAATTTATTGCACTGCTTTTGTAAAAGAGATTTTATTTTTAACTGATTACAAAGTAGACCTTTTAAAAATTCCATTTCCTTCAAACTGCTCATCAAATTAGGATCTGCAAGATTTTGATCTCAGAAAATAGTCACACAATTTATCTTTCTGTGGTCCAAATATTGCTAACTGTGCTAACATTTCTTGCGCAAGTCTTTGATTCGTTAAATTATCTACTCCTCTGAATTCATATTGTTAATGAGGAAGAGTAACTCTGCTGGTGATGTGACTACGTTAAAACTTCTAGTTTCTGACATTCTAGTTTGCTATTCATAGAAGTAAAGCATCACACAATGATGTAACAACATAGCCATATGCTGGGTATATGTGTGTTGTCATTGTTCAAAGAGAGGACATGAAGACAGTTCTAAAACATTATTTTGTTTATCTTTTCTTGTAGAATGGTAGTAATACTTGTAATCTATTTTTTAAGTTGTCTTTGTTTCCTCTGTGTGCCTCATTCTATAATAGGCCGATAGTTCGGTATCATGAAAACAGCTTCAGATTAACATTTCTGTGTTGTAGTACACCATTCCTAGGCTTTCATCTATAAAAGCATTGTTAGAATTCCTGCATTTCAATAGTGTTTGATAGATGGACAATACTTGGCAATAAGTATCAACATCTTATTCTGCTTCTGGTTGCAAATATATATGTAGAAAAAAGTGAGAGATCTTGGCATGAAAAATATCTTTCATTGTCCAAATAGAATTTCCTCTTCCTGCTCTGAATGAGCTTTATTCATCAATCCTTTCCCATTGTTTCATTGGCAGCTCTTGTCCAAAATTTACTGAAGTCAGCTGTTTTTGAACTGGTTCCTAACGTTGCAATGTCATGCATATCTTTTCAATTTTTGAATCTCACTAGAAAGAGAGTATTGTTTGTTAAAAAAAAAAAAAAATCTTAAGCAAAATAAAACAAAAAGAAAACAAGCTAACTAACCAAAACAAAAAAAGTCACCACCCCTAAAAAAAAAAATCTGAGATAATTATAAATCCACTGTCTGAAGATTTATTTAAACCATGCATTATACTTCATCCTCCACCATTACCAACCTAGAGCAAGTGGTTACTTCTACCACATATGTCATACCTGTTTTTCAGTCATGATTAAATAATCTTTTTTGTTCAACTTCTGCAAAGGGCTTTGAAATATAACATTCAATACTTTGAGGCTTATTAGAGAATGTTTGCTGAATAAGGATCCCTCTGCATTTCTTAAGGAAACAATCAAATACATGGATGTATGTTAGTAGGATAACATTTGCATTTAAGAGTGAATTCATTTTTATTGCTTGGGTTTTGGTTAACATAATTACTGTTTTAAGAACAAGATGAGGCCCAGGATAATAAAGGCTGAACAAAAAAAAGCAAAAGCAGGTTGAATAACATCTTCTGGGTAGATTTTGAGAATAGAAACTGAATGAATGAAGACTGATGGGAGGCAGGGGAGAGGAAAGGGACCTGGTTTTCAGGGTATTTCCTATTACTGTTATTAGTGCGCCCTTGTAATGGGTTCCTGATTGTCTCTATCCATTTCAGCAGGTTGTCTGAAGACAATTTAACCTGTCCTAAAGACATAGACATGCTGTGTCCAAACACAAAAACCTCAAGCTCACTTTGAACTCTCCAGGAACACTGGCAGAGAGTCCTTATTTGCTAATCATACCATATGCAGGTAAAAAATTGCCAAGAGTCAGATCAGACCAGAAGTATCTCCCAGTTAATTATGTGCTTGCACAGCACTCATTTTTAGCAGCCAAATTTTAATAAACAAATTGTTTTGCCATTTGTCCCCATTGACTTTTCTCAGTCTTAACGACACAACAAATATCCCTTTCCTGAAACTACTTTCTTTGGACATATTTTCCAAACCTCTGACATGTAATAGCAACTCATCATTCATTCTCATTTCATTGGCAAGTACATCTGCTGACAGCAGCCAGGGAAAACTGGAGCTTCCTATCCTCATAAACTTTCCAAGTGTCTGCTAGAAAGACAGCATACTGTCCCATATTTAGATATTACCAACTATATCCCAGAATATAAGGCAAAAATAATAAGTGCAACAAGACAAAGGAAATGTTGTACCTTATGTGGCCTTAGTTAAAAGGTGTGACCTTCTTCTTGAAGGTGTTAAAAAATGTAATGCAATTTAATAGGTTTGGGAATTTTTTTTCCACTTCAGAGTGGAGACAAAATTGACTTAATAGGTGAGATGTATCACTGTGCATTTTAACTAAACACAAAATTGTTGTGATCAATAGGAAAACCATCTAGACTTTTAAGAGTAAGATATATAGTGTGGACATAAATTTAGTGCACTTGAAACCTAAGAGCAGACTCACAACTTTATGGCATATCTATATAGATACAATCAGTGCTTCTAGGAATTGTAACCAGAACACTGTTTATACGTGCTTTTATATAGCTTTTATCTGCTATTTATGATGCCTTTATCTTTGTATATACATGTATGTGTGTGGTATATGTATAGAAGGGAAAAGAGAGAAAGAACATGCTCTAAGCTTACACAGTTACAGTGAAGTGTCGTAATCTTTTATTAATGTCTCATCAGTTCTTTTCCAAATGTAGTTGTATTAAAAAAAAAAAAAAGAAAGAAAAGTAAAACCACACACAAAAGAAAACCACCAACAAACAAACAAAACCCGGAAAACTGCAAGAAAGCAAACAAACACAGTGTGGCAATTTTTATAAAATCTTAGAGGAGGCTCTGCCTTCCATAAAAATAAAACAATAATATGATATAAAATGCATTTCCAAGGAAGTATTTATTATATAGTCATAGTGAACCAGAGACAAAAACTTCATTTGTATATTCATTTGCACTCTCAATTGCACTGTCATGAGAGCGAGCTTCAGCTTACCATAGAAACAAAACATTCTCTGGCCATTTATTTAGATCGTAGTATGCTTCCTTTGTACGCAACCCAGTTATATAAATATAATAATCCTACAGTAAAAGTATTGCCAATAAGTATGAATTGTGTCACTTTTAATGAAGAAGGTTAATCTTTTTTAGAACAAATGTATTGAGCCCTCTATATAGCCAGTGTTAAACATACAAAGCAAAGCAATACATCTGAAAGTGACCTCTGAGACTGATCCATTCCACCTGAGCTGGTAGCATGAAAATCTTGATGCCTTTGGTTTGGGAGACAAAGTTCATAATGTGCTTAAATCTAAGCTCTAACATATGCTTGAAAACAGCACCTGGTTCCCACCAAACCCCCTTTATGAGTCACAGATGGGCTGGGAAGTAACTACTCATTTGGAATTCCCAGTATGTAAGATATGATTTTAGCAAGACAATACATTCACACAGCATACAGTGTTAATTAAAAACTACAGCCAGATGAAGAATCTTATTGCAATTAATTCTATTAATTCAAATGCTTACCCAGAAAGATATGTATGCAGATACTAGAGCTTCAACACTGTGAGATATATCAGAGCTACAAGTCCTGCAACCAGGAGAGGGACTTAAGCACCAAATAACAGGCTAGGCAGGACCATCTTCACCTACACCTCTCTGTTGAACCTGAAGTACTCTGGGGGCAAGATTGCAAGAACTAGTGATTCAGAGAGCAAGACAAAGAGTGTGGCTGGCACTCTAGTACTTAAGGCACTTGCTCCAGGTTAGGGACACCTGGACTCCAATTTATTTCCAAAGAACACTGAGAGATTCTAAAGAATGAGTCTGTAATGTAAGAAAATAATGATTCCTTAAGTAGATATTAAAATTTAAGTCAATACTTTCCATCCTTCCTCATAGAAGTGGTCTCTTTAATGTTTTCACAGTCATGTTCAGATTTATGTCTTGGCTACCACGCAGAAGAAAGTTATTGTAAAAGGATTACTGTCTTGCTTTTCTCCTTCCATAGCTGAGTTTTAAAAGAAAATGGCAGCCACTACTACTTTCTCTATAGTGCAGGGTTCCTAGAACAGGTGTACAGTGGACTGAAGTGCAGAAAAAAATTATCTCTTTAGATTTTGATTATGTTTAAGATGTAAAGTTGCTCTGGCACATAAAAACAGAACCTATGCTGGGAATGCAGAGGCACCCGAGGAATGTTCATTTCAAGCACTAACATGTCTATATGCTTTGGCACTCCGACAGTCAGGTATCAGTTGAATGTCGGTTTTCAGGATCATAAATTTAGACCTAGACACACCATTCCACTTTATAGTGTTTTCCACATCTTACCATATGAAAATATTGCCCACAGCTGTAAGGAAAAAATATATATCTTCCCCTGATATTTATGTCACTGTATTATTAGGAATGTTGATTAAAGTGACTCTCTCTCTAGTTTTAATTTTAAAACCTTTCTTTTAATTAAACACATTTTAAATTTTTAAGTTATATAATATTTCTATCATACATAAATAACATCGTCTTATATATTTATTTACAAGAAGGTATTGCTGATCATCCTGTTTTGTTATTGAGTGTTATTATGAACTGAGATCTGAAAACAGTTGAATTGATTGAAACAAACAGCCCAATTTACTGTTTAATATACTACTGTGAAAATGTCTTTGATGGAAAACGTTTTGCTTTCAAAAAAAAAAAAAAAAACAAAACCAAAAACACAACATAATCCCAAATCTGTAATCACTGAAAATCACTACAGTTCCATTTAATGCACTTAGTTTCAAAGCTAAGGAAAAAAAAAAAAAAAAAGAGATTCTTTTTGACAGGTTGTGTACTAAGTTATAAGACTTATTTCAATTTAGAAAATATGAACATTCCTTCAGAAGGAAAGGAAGAGCTCAGAAAAAAAGCCCAACATATTATGCTATAATGCACCATTGTCTTAATACCATCAAAATAACACCAAAAGCCACTTGAGAAATCTCTGCTGAGCTGCAGAGGCTTGTTCACCAATCACTAGACATTGAAATGGAAGAAAGAAATCTCCTGTAAGACTAGCTAAAAAGCTATGAATTATTCTTTCTTTCATCTAACAGACTTGTTTTGGACATTGAATGCAGAAATGGATCTAAAAATTAACAGAAAGCTGCACTTTCACCTTTGAAGGGTTTATATATACATATATATTTTGTGTGTATGTGCATATGGAAGTTTGGTCAGTTATCACACTGAACTGCCCCTCTGTTTGCCTCACCTTAGCTCCTGATCTAGATTTTGGCGACCCCCAATAGTGCTATGTGCTTTCCTGAAGGTCTTATTTGTTTAAGTACAAAGGGACAGAGGGAGCAGATTTTTCAAATAACATGAACTGAAAGACACTGGGCTGGTACTCTCATCTCAGACAAAAGCCGGAATTTGCTGTCAGTCAGGTAAGCTGCTGTTGAAACCAATATTTCAAGCAAATCAGTCAGCAGACAGTGCATAGGCACTGGTTTGCAGCTTCTTAGTCATGCCTTTCTCATCAACCCACATGCCATAATTCTACCCTTGGTTTTGCTGGCTTTTTTGCTACAGGCTGGTGGTAAAGGAAGTTCTCGGTGTACAGCTTCTGCTTTCCAGCATGGAAGCAGTAAAATGTGGGAAGTCTGGTGAAAAGCACTATGGTTTCTTATTTCACCACAAGCCATGATACAGCCATGCACTTTGGACCGTAAATGATAAGTGTGTCACACATATTTGTAAGCATGCTTTCACAGCTTGCTTGAGAAGTTAAAAGCTGCTTGACACCTGTATATGAGATACTCTTTTTTCATTGTTTGTACCATTGGCTTTACTCCAATTCCCTGATGTTAACTTTCTTTTCCCTTCCTGACTCTTGAACAGATGTTTTCTGATAATGTCTTCTGGTGGCATACTAACTCTTGAAGTTCATTTTAATATTGAGCTTTGAAAACTCTGACTGTACAAGCAGTTTAATGTGTGATAAAAGCAGAGAATGTGGGTAGAACTTGGGAATGCTCACTCCCACAGTGCTACCCCCTCATTTTGTTGTTACAAAATTGCTTTTTTCATGTTTTCTCCAAATAATTCCGTGGTGAACCTATAATAGAATAATATCCTTAAGTCACTTCAGACTTTGAAATAATTGTCAGCTGTAAGGGTTTTTTTTAATTTTGAGCTTTGTTGTTTTTTTTGTTTGTTGTGGTGTTTTGTTTGTTTGATTGTTTGTTTTTTTTTTTCCCTAGTAGGAGACATGGTAGAGAAAGCTTTTATTTTCTATGAGAAGGTGAAGGAAATAATAAATTGAATTAATTATTTGCAAACAGTTATCTGATTACAGTTGATGCTCTGGAACTATCACTACTATTAAGACAAATAAACAGTTTGTTAATACTAAGCCAAGTTCTAACTCCCAAGCTGATAATTTTAGACAGAAAAATTGTTTCTATTCTTCACATACTTTTCTTTCAGTTATGTGCTTTTGATATGCTTTGCTGAATGAAAAGGTAAAATTGTGCTCTATTTAATCCTAAATTGGTAATTTTAGTGTATTTTTCATGCTTTGCTTAGTAGTTATTGCCTAATTTTCAGTTTAATTTTTTTTTTCATATTTGAATAAGAGAAGAAGTAAAATAAATTCCAATATTAAGACTAGAGTTATCATAAGTGATCCTAAAGGAAGCTTTATTTAGATCTCACATTTTTTTACCATGTGACCACATGCTTTTTCACTGGAGCTAGTCTTTTTTTTTTTTTAATGTAGTTTCAGTTAGATTTGTACTATGGGGAAAAATCTAAAAGAAACACATTAACAAGAGTCATTAAATTTAGATTTTTCAATTTTCAGTGCTGCTTGTGAAATCTAAGTTATTTTTCAGACATGCTGACCAAATCAGTGACAGGGTAACCTGTAAATGAAAAATAAAAGAAGAAAAAAAAAAAAAAGAAAAGCCCCTTTACTTGATTGATGTGTTCACAGTAATATAGAAACCAGTTTTATAGCCTGTGTTTTCTCCTTGTCTGTCTTCACCTTTAAAAACAAGAATAGTGAAATAAACTGTAAAAATAGTAAAAAAAAAATACACCTGTGCATAGGTTGCAGACTTTTTAATAACATCTGCACAGGGATGTCAGGAAGATTAGTTAGCTGATGGTTGTAGCTCTGTGTAATGGTTGAATGTTACCTAATTATTTCTAGTCATCAAGAACCTTATGAGTTTCTGATTTGAAATAAAATGTGAAAGATTCATTAATGAGTCAGCTATCTTTCTTAACAGAGAAACTAGAGGGAAAACCTACAGAATAATGTTTTTCTGGAACATTTTAAATGTACTGGGAAGGATGACATACCTCAAAAAGTGAATACATGGCAAGGGAAGGCATTGTGGTGGAGACAAAGGGCAAAATCATGGAGCTGTTCCTCCCCAGCCCTACACTTTTGCCACAATTGGTGGGAATGCCACTGTGCATGATGACAGCTGCAAAATGGGCAAACGCAATGATAGCCAACTGAAAGTGTACAGGGAACTTTCCTGAAGACAAGTATCCAGTACCATTTGTGAAGATATATTTTTCCTTCTACCAAGCATCCATCCACTTCCACCCATCACCGAAGGTAAGTGTGTATCTCCCATGGATCCTGTGTTAGATTTGTCAGCATATGTAAATGGCTCAGCTATAATAGTGTACTAGAAGTCCAATGCATTTACATGGGTTGGCATATGTGACAAGCAATCTATGGATTATTCTCTTCCTCGAGGGATACTAGGTATTCCAGTGCTCCTAAAGTGCCCCTAGACTTAGCAAATTTGTGTTTTAGCAATACCTAGAAATGTAATCTAAACTTAACAGAATCATTCTTGTGGTTTAGACTCAGCCAGGAGCTGAGTACTGTGTTGCTGTTGACTCATCCCAACAAAATAAAAAAAAAAAGAAAAGGGAACAGGGAGAAAAAAAGGTAAAACCCCATGGGTTGAGATATGGAGAATTTAATAGAACAATGTTCTATTAAATAAAACTTCTAGGACTTGTCTGTCCTAGAAGTGGCTTTTTCCCAGCTATCCTAGCTGAACCAGGACAATCACTCAGCTCCACTAAGTGTAGTGACAAGATTCTCATGGACTGTAATATGATCTTATGGTCTACAAGTGATACAGAGGCCTCAAGACAGTCTCAAACTGAATCCCACTCACAGAGATTTCCTTGACTAAATGATGATATTGGATATCCAGCACACAGATACTCAGATAGATACAGATTGTCTTGTCTGTGTTGTCAAATCATGATAAAAGAATAAGTGTTATTAATAGAGCCCCCCTATGCAGCTTTCTCCTGCTGCCTGCTGGCAGAGCTGTCCTGCACAGCATTTTCTGTTAGCTGACTGCTTAAAGTTTCTGTATAATCTCCAAATCTGATAAGTAATATAGTTTTTGGCTGCCCTGTGTAAACCTTTTCTTGGTTGAACACCAGGACATGCATGAAGTCAAAGGATCTCACAAAGAGCTCCTGTGCTCATGCTATGTTAGCTTATATGCTCAGTGTATTATTATTTTTTTTTAAATTAATATTATTCTTTATGAAAAATTATCAACAGTGAGAACAAAACCTTTAGTAAGAGTTGAGTTGCTCACAAAAATGCTATCTTATTCTTATAGCATTCTTACAGGTATTAAAAATATTTCCAGAGGTTACATTTTTCTCTTCTTGTCCACTGTTACTTTGTCAGGTCTTCTGAGCTTTGACTTATTTGGGGCCGCTTTCAAAGTATGTATATGCTTCCCTTATTCAGACAATATTTTAAAAAAGTCTGGCTTCTAATGATTCTTTTTGAGACATGCCTGAGCATGATGGCAATCTTTGGCTAATTATAAGACTATATATCTAGAGCTATTTGGGAGGATGCAGCTGCCAGAATAGGCAAATCCTGTATTACTCATTTGTGTCATGTATTATAAAGCACTCTCCTGGCCACCCTCCAGCATTAAAAAACCCATAACCTGGGCATAAAAAATTGTACTCAGAGAAACTATATCAAAAGATGAATAGGTTAAAGTGAGTGCAAAGTGCAAGAGAAAGGAGAGTCTGGAGGTCTGACAATAGTTGAGTAGTTAGGAATATGTCTGCACATACCTTAGAACATACAAATTAATTTCGAGGTGCACATGCTCCTACACCAGTGCATAAGATCTTTTAAAAAAATAATTTAAAAATAAAAAAAAAGTTGTGTGATAGCAAGACACTATCTAAAGACTTAAACATTTAAAAATATATCTCTAATCATCCTATTAGTCTTTGTACATTTTTCTTAACTTTGTTATTGTGATGTGTAAATAGGAAGGAAATAATCTTATTTATTTTTAAACATAAATCATAAGCAATCATCTTTTGTGCGGCAGTAGAATGGGGAGAAGACATGCAGAGGAGGAAGAGGAATCTATCAGAAACAGAGGTACAGCTAAAGGATGATGTGGAGAAAGCAATGTAAAAATAATGAGGTGAAAGAACAGAGGAAATTTTTTCTTCTTTTTTACTAAGTTTTTACTAGTTAATTAGAATTGGGGCAGAACATCTAATAGCCAAAACCTCCCAAGTTCCAAACCTGCATCTAAAAATGACTTTGCTGCAGCAGTGGGAAATTCATTCTACCTCTCTGAGTTTTCCCATATGTAATTTGGAGATAAGTATTCATTTGCCTGATAAGAGTTCTATAAGGAAAATCAATAAATATATGTATGTAGCTTGACATTGAAAAGTATTTTTATTTTTAAACAGATTTGTTTGTTTTGTCTTATATGTCTTGAATGTTTTTACTGCAGTTGGTGTAAATACAGTTATGGTGTTAAACATTCTGATCCAAAATGCTCCCACAGGAACTTTTAAATAAGATTTAAATTAACCAAAGGGGATCAGACATTGTCCTCTGAATGTAATAATCTCTGTCTTGTAGAATTATGGAAAAGTAATTAAAAAGCTGAATATAGGGATCCCACATCATGTTTCCCAGTTCATTCTTGTACGCAACATTTAATGCAAATCACATTATGTAGTTTGACTTAAAAATTACTGGGGTAGATTCTCAGCTGAAGTGAAGTCAATGGAGCATAGCTGATTTACACAAGCCCTGGGTCTGATCCATGACATTTATTTAAATTATTCAGATATATTAAAAAAAAAAAAAAAAAAAGATAGATAACTGTATTTCAAAGTACCTTTTGTCTTTTTCCCCTTCAAACCAAGATTGTAGCTGTGGTTCACAGTAAGCAACATTAAAATGACAGAATTCCTTTCCTTTCCTCTCCTCCCCTCCCCGCCCCTCCCTTCCCCTCCTGTGGGGCAGTTCTTTTTCTATATTAGTCTATTCTGATATAGCTAAGATCTAGAGACAAGTTCAACAGCTGATGTTGGCAAATATTATTTTGTATAAATAAATATAATTTTTTTGTACTGTTCTTGATTTGTTCTGCATAAAAGACACATGGTAATAATTCTTTTTTTAAATAATACTGAGGAGCATGTACAATTTTTCATCAGATGGCAGTGAAAAGCAGGAGGGAACCCAAATCCATTAACTGAAGAACTGAATATATAACATTTACTCACAAATCTCTCACTGTTTTTTGGATCATTTTAAAAAGAACACTTACAAAAGCAGATAGTTCTACCTCAGGAGCAATGAAGCCTAATAAAACAAATATCAGATGTAGAGATAGGAGTTCATAAATTCTAAACCATGTTTTCCTGAGAAAAATTTAAGAAAAATTTTCAGGTATCTGGCCAGATCTCATTTGGAAAATATATTTTTTAAGATTGTGGGGGTTCTTGTGTGTTCCACTTACTCTGTCATATTTGAATTAAGATAACTAGAAAATATGTTGTTCCATATTAGTAAAAATAATTGCTCTGTAAAATCTTAGTATTTCTTCATTTTATTATTGTGGGAAAATTCTGCTGGGAAGTGCTTCTTATTAGTTTTACCCTAAAAAAAGGGGATTCCACTGAGCAAGGAAATCAATGTATATGAGTATAAATCTTCACATAAATCTGTTGAAATACAGGAAAAAAATTGCATGTATTTTTTCAGATATGGAAACCTGTGGAAATAGCACAGTTAAATGAAATATTTTTACAATGTATTTGTAAACAAAAAACATTTTTTTGTGTTAAGTAGTAGTTTGTGTGTAATTATTCTTATTGCCACCTCTGGAGTTTCATTTCCCTGAAAGGCAATTTTTATTCTGTTAAATCATGAACAGAACAGATGCAGCACCCAGAAAGCATGATTTCTGCACTGTCTCAGAACTGAAGGACCCACAAGTGCTTCTGAGCTCCTGCTGCATGTTCTGGCTACGTCACACACCTGCTGTCTATATCCTGGATGTTGCAAGAAGGAAAACTGGATATAGAAGGCCTTGACGTGTTCTAAGCAGGTCCTCATGGAGATAGCCAGTCTGATCCATCAGGAAAGTTTCCATGGTTGTTCCTGTGATTTGGAGATGAATAAAAACCTCAAATCCACCAGATAATGCCATAGAATAGCTAATTCTAGTTGTTCAGATTTGTTGTGAAACACCAATTAAGTAACCATATGCTCTTCATGTCTACAAGTTCAATGCAGAATTAGGAATAGCAGGAATAGCTTTCTCTAGTTTTGCTGATTTTAAACTTTTACCTTAAGTTTTTTTGTATCTAGAGGAAAGTGTATCTGTGTGTGCATGCAAGTGTGTGCATACATGTATGTGTGCAAACATAGGGCTAGGACATTAGTATGGCAGTACACATTATTAGAAATAAAAATAGATAGAAATATTTATTAGTATGGAAAATAAATAATTAGTGTACAGTTATGAAAAGTACTTGTGCACTGACTCTTGCCCCTCTGGCCATATTATCTAGATACACATTTTCAAGATGAACATAGCACAGATTTGTGCAGTGATGCTCAGCCGTATTTATAGATTTCTTAAAGGCAGTATAAAGATTCATCCCTATATTTTTGTGGCATTATATGCACTTCTAAAGCACTGTCTCTGTTTTAAACCAAAACAGTGTTTAAAAAAAATCTTTTGAAGACTGCTTTTACCCTGTTTGTTTCTAGAATCAATTTTCCCTATGGCCATCATAGATACAAAGATAGTAAATTACTGTATTAATACCAACTTCTAGAGGTGTTGAATACACACATTATATATACTTTTGCACCCCAAGTCAAATTAGGAACCAGAATTCTGTATCACTTTGGATAATATTTGCATACCTGGCAGGGCCTACTGTCAAAGAAAAGAAAAAGCATTCCAAATCTAAATTAAGCAAACAGCAAACAGCTTATTTTAGGAGTCTAACTTAAATATGACTCTTGTTCTCTCCATTTACTCTAGAGTCAGTTGATAAGCCAAGCTGAAAGATTTTTTCCCCGGAATTCTGTCATCATGATGGTTAACTGAAACACCTCTGGAAGACTGCATAACACCTACAACACCTTTGTTTCCTGAATAAGGGCTTTTTGAGTTTTGTTTGAACTTATTTTTTAATAATCTGGTTATGGTATGAGTCATAGCTGACACACTGACAAATGCCCAGTTCTGGAGATTTAATCTTCCCAGGCAAATCACCAGTATGCACAAGAAACAACAGTATATGTCTATATATTTATATATATTTCTTTTTTTAATTCCTACTTAAGTAAAAATTTGATTTAATACAGAATTATTTACATTTAATTCAAAATGTTTAAAAAGGTGTAAATGCTACTGCTATATCTCTTCTTAATTTTAAAACTTTTTTTTTAAAAAAAACCAAACATCTTTAAGAGAATCATATAGCTCTGTTGCCCCTGTTTTTGTAGAAATATATTGTTTGCTACTGAAAAAGAGATGTTGGATGGTTGACCCAGGTGTTAAATCATATCTACAAAGTATCAAAAACAACCAAAAGATACAAAGCCAGTATCTAACTGACCAATACTTGAGTAGTGTGTGACATTATGTAGCTGTTTTAGCTGGCTTTGTAACATCACAAAAATCTATAACTTCATACTTCATGAATCAGAATCAATAAAACTGTCATTACAGACTCCAAAATCAATCTTGCCTTACATGTTCCCCATGCTTTATTTCTTTGTATTTTTCTTCTACTTCCCAGCAAAACAAAATAAACTGGTGTGAGAATTTATAATCTTTTGAGTTAAGTAAAACAGATGAATTAAGAATGTAGAGTCTATGGGCAAAATAATTTACTATCCTCTCCAGGCTGAGTAACAAGCACTTCAGAGACAACAACTGCACCCAAGCTGGTATTCCACTACAGCCATAGTCGCTCATTCCTCTCCTATTTTTTTAAGTTATTGTGACTTAAGTTTAACATTATCAGCCTTAGACAAATGAAGACTTCAAGTAAAATTGAGAAGCCAAGCCCTGATTTATCCTGTAATGTCTGCAATTCTTCTGTTCTTCTTTCTGAGAATAACAATCCCGATCACCAATATTATGACTCTATCTTTGCCATTCTGTTGTACTTTTTACCTTTCCAGTTCAGGACTCCAACCTTGTAGGCACTACACTTCACCCACTTACCTCCCTAACCAAGAATCCAGATGTCTTAAATCATCTACCATACAAACCTCATTGATCTCATCCAGGTATTTCATAAGCTCAGTCATTGAAAAAGCAATGTAGGGCACAGCTTTCATTTTAAAAATGTTACTAGAGCAGTTGTGCCATAAGAATAATTTGTGTAATGTCTCTTTGACCTTGTAGCACATGCTAAATAATTTGAAATTCTTACCCTTTCATGAAGGAGGAGTAAGCTCCTTCAGATATCCTACAGAGAAAGAGGACGTTCATGGGAAGAGCATCCCTGGATGTTTGGAAGTCCAAGAAATCACTTACCTCCATATTCTTAAGTTTTGTCCTAGTTATCAGAGAAAAAGGAAAAGAAAAAAAAAAAAAAAAAAAGTGAATATTACCAACATTTAAATTACCAAAATGATGGTAAAAATAGCTCTCATGTTCCTTTCATAGGGGATTTTGTTGTTCACTCAGTGCAAATTTAGTTATTTTGTTGCAAATTACTTGTCTTGCTATTTGAGTATCTGAAGGTGTTACCCACAAGGAAGTCCATGAACCATATATGAAAAGAGTTTAAAAAGGTGTAAGTGTGATTGAAAAACCAACCAACCCTGTTTGAACATGAAAGGCCAAAATATCGAAAGCAGACAAGAAAGAGGATATGATCTTTGATTTGTTTTATTTATGAAGTGTGTTATTTCAGTATTCTTCACCACGGCAATTGTGCTAATAGATCTAAGATTTTATCTTGCAAAATGAATATACAAATAGTATATTTTGTACATCATATAGCTTCTGGCACTAACTGAACCCCAACAATCTGAATACTAATCTCTTCTGAGCACAGATTTCCTGTGTTTTCCTCATTATTTATTTATATTTCTAAATAGCCCAGGCACCGCTTAGGATGTGGTTTAATAATCCTGGCTCATAGCACTGAGCTAAAAGTGCTCTTGCAGAAAGCATTTTTTGGCATTTATTTTGCAGTGTCAACCCACTGGAGCACTTAACAAAGGTTGGTAAATGAGAAGTTTGAGAAGGGAAGGAGTACAGTTAGCAGGTGTCATGCATTTGCAGAGCTGCACTTGTTACACTGAACATGTAATCTGAGAAAGATATTGGCTTAAAATGGCAGAGAAGAATGAAAAGATTATGATGTATGGCACAATTATTTTTTTTTCTTGGCATTTTTTCATAGGTTCTGGCATTATTTTTTCCCATTTATAGGAAGGGCAGAGCAGCTCCTCCACACTAGATGCCATGTCATTCTTAATTGGCTTCTCTGATCTTTCTGAAAAGAGAATGTGGATTCTTTCCAAGATTTATAACTGTGCATCTGTTAGTATAACAGTGAGGCAGATTTGTGATCAATAGACCTACACATTTATCTGAAGAGATCAGTGGCACTGAATGAACATAATCATGTAATTACAAAAAAAAATGGGCCGTTCTACAAGTCATCTGTGTCTCTTTATTTTGATCATATTTGATTCTGCTGTATTTCAGATGGTCCATATATCACTTTCTCTTTCCTTTCCTTTCCTTTCCTTTCCTTTCCTTTCCTTTCCTTTCCTTTCCTTTCCTTTCCTTTCCTTTCCTTTCCTTTCCTTTCCTTTCCTTTCCTTTCCTTTCCTTTCCTTCCCTTCCCTTTCCTTTCCTTTCCTTTCCTTTCCTTTCCTTTCCTTTCCTTTCCTTTCCTTTCCTTTCCTTTCCTTTCCTTTCCTTTCCTTTCCTTTCCTTTCCTTTCCTTTCCTTTCCTTTCCTTTCCTTTCCTTTCCTTTCCTTTCCTTTCCTTTCCTTTCCTTTCCTTTCCTTTCCTTTCCTTTCCTTTCCTTTCCTTTCCTTTCCTTTCCTTTCCTTTCCTTTCCTTTCCTTTCCTTTCCTTTCCTTTCCTTTCCTTTTTCCCTTCCCTTCCCTTCCCTTCCCTTCCCTTCCCTTCCCTTCCCTTTATGGGGACATTCTCCATAGCTATTTCTTAACAAGAAAGGACAGGTGCTGAAAGATCAGTAACAAATCACAGCTTCCCATAGCTGAACAGAAAATTTAGAGAAAATTGAGGAGCATTTAATGAATTTTTGAAATTATTTATCCTGTTTGATAGAAAAATTGCTTTGATAATTGCTCCATCCCTTATAATTTCTGGATTGACTCACTTCCCTTCCTCTAATTGTCCACCAATGGTAGTTCTGGGGTTGCTACACAGTTTTCTAAAGTTGAGAACAATACTGACAAATATTTCTGATGTATTTCAAGCTTTATTTGTTGTAACAACATCTGAAAACAAGTAATATGTTTCCAGTTGAATTAAATGAAAGATCTCTAATTAATCGTAGTAGAACATGGAGAGAAGTTTGACCAATCAGTCCTCAATAGATCACAAGCAGGTTCTCCTTTAACCACTTTGGAAACTTTTCAGATTAGAGAACATTTTTAGTACAGACTGTTTTATTTTTAGTTCTGCTATCAAATACTGATAATACAAGCACATGGAAGGAACAGTGTAAAATTGTGCATTTTAACAGCACTATATGCAGCAATAATCACTTTAAAAACTGACCAGAAGGCTTGTTCTCTTATGTATGATTCTATGGTCTTTGTGTTGATAAAATTGCCACTGAAGTGCATTGCCTGAGAAACAACTGCAGAGAATTTAACAACCAATTCACACCTATGCTACCATTTGGTATAAATACTTCATTTCTTCCACAGGAGAGGAAAAGTGATGTCAATAAGATAAGGTTTAGTCCTAATTCTGTAGGGATGAACTACTTGTCTGCGCTGGATTAAAAACCTGAGCTCGAAGAGAATGAAAGAAGCTTATAAATCTCAGTATTCCGTCTTCACAGCAAAACACAAACCATCATCTGTCGTTGTCACCAGCCTTCAGTAACTTTAGATGTTCTTCCATTCTGTTAAGAAACCACTTCTCCAAACTTACAGACATATAGTGAAGACAATGTGCCTATATGGCTTTCTTTCAGGAGACTTACAGGTTTTGTGAAAGAAATTATTAAAATCTCATTTTGAAAAGCAGGAAGAGATAACCACACTTCTCAATCAATGAATGCAAGAGTTATTTTGGCCATGGGAAAAAAAAAGTAAATCTAGACCCAAATGGATGTGCTATGCCACTAACAGTGACTTATCTACTTGAAAGAAAAAACACCAATTCTAAAGATGTGAGGAGGTCTAGCTGAGAATTCTGAAGCTTTTATCACTAATTAAAAAGCAATATTAAGCTAGAGACGTTTATTAAATTAGAAGAATATAAACCCACTGACATAACACACCACTAAGTAAAGAGTCAATGAGATAAGATAAATTTTAAGGGAGCTGTTTGTTTTTTTTTTTTTTTCCCCAGTACTGCACAAGGAGGCTTATGAGTAAAGGCTAATCTTTATCATCTTTCCAAAATACAAGAAGGTTTTTATTTTTTATGCCAGCTTTACTGATAACTTGTACCAAGGTTTGATCAAGCCTTAACTACTTTCAAAAACAGTGAGCATTTGGCCTCTGGTTTGTTTTTTTTTTTTTTTTTTTTTGATCCCTTGTAGTAGCCTGCTTTTAACTTATAACCACGGTTCTTCAGAGCAGCATAGCAGTTTTCTTGATTTTGAGGGAGAATCTTGATGAGAGTGAAGTTTCATCACTTCTCCCTGAGGATCTGACTTTTTTTTTAAATGTAAGTTATGACGCTTCACAAGTTGTCCCTGGTACAATGTTTTCTAAACAAAAAGTCAGGATTGGTAATATGAAAACAGTTTCCCACCTATTGAAACTGCAGTGACGAAGGTGTGAAAAATATTTAACTTGTCACAGAAATCATATAGAGATATTCTCTTTGCCAGTGATAGGTTCAGATTTGTAAGCAAGTGAGAAACTGCTGCAGACCTTCCCTAGTCTGGTCAGGGGCTTAAAGGTCAGCATGGGTTTATACGCTCCACAGAAGCAGCTGACACATACCAAGGTAACTATAGTGACTTATTTTTTACTTAATACCCACAACTTATCACCTAGTTTGGTGGTGGTGTTTTTTTTTTTTTGTTTCATTTTGTTTTGTTTTTTTCTTGGAACAGTATTCCTGCACAGCTGCAATGAGGAATGAACTCTTTCTGATTCTCATGTAGGAGGAGTTAATATTTTTTTTCTTCATCCTGCATAATTTTGTCAAATGAGCATTTAAAATTACATGCAAGAGCCTGAAATTAGAAGTGCTCTAAATTATGGATTTCCAGGGATACTGCTCTGCACAGCTGCCTGCGAGGTATGAGCTTGATCTAAACTCATATTCCTGCCCATTTAAACACAAACCAATGAATAGTAGCTTGTAATTAATAAGTCGCTCCAACTTGTTATTTCCCTCAATCCCTAAGAGACATATTGCTTTCCCCATCTGCACAATAGAAATTGTAAGGACATAACAATACAGTTGTGGATCGTATTATCTTTTTTCACGGCACTCCCTAACATTAAGTTATTGCTTGAAGTCTAAGAAAACAATGACCATAAAATGAGTTAATGTGTCTTCCCCACTGCCTTGTTAGGACACCCATTAGGTCTGAAGAGCTATTAAAAAAGAAAATTCTACATGTTTTTCTCCAGCCAAGCAGGTTTTGTGGGCCTTTTATAAGAATGAGAAACTAGGCTTTGACCTGCCTCATTCATCTGTCCACTCTTAAGTTCCAGTATTATATATTGGTCATCAGCACCAAAGACTGTGGTATTCTTCAGTTATGCACCTGGACCATGTAGGAGTAATTCTATTCCAGAATGTAAAATAGACCAAGAAGACACCAAACACTTCATTTTCCTCTTGAATGGTAAGATCAAAAATGCAAATATGTCACTGCCTGCCCTGCTTCTCTGAAGACAACCAAATGCAAAGGAAAGTTTGAATTTGTATTGCTAGTTCAGTAGCAAATACCTTGTGACATTGAATAATTACTCTTCATAAATAGATGTAAACACATTTAAGTGTTGCAACATGGTTATTACTTTTTAAAAGAAAAAATAACTGTACATGTATAGAGAGAAAGATTGTTGTATATGTTAGTTTTTATATACAAATATTTGTTCATGTGTATACAGATCATAGGATGCTACTTTATGTTATCATCAGGCTTATTCTTGTTGCATTGCCTGCCCCACAACTGAATTTTCAATAGATTACTTTGCTGAATGTTTTGAGCCATATACTACTGAGATCCCATATGTATACAGCGGTCTGCCAATGCACAGTGAGTTGCAAATTTGGGAATTTAATAAAAGCATCACAAAATTACAGAAACTATTTAATGAAAAAGACTCGCTTTTTCAGAGGCATATCATGCCCACAATATTTTATGTTGCCATGATAATGGTGATTTAAGTATGAAAATACATCCTGCTGTAGTATTTTGAATACTTCTGACTGTGAAAAGAGTATGGGTCGAACAGATAAGCCCAAATTTATCAGTAATGCATTGATTTTTGAGAAAAACTGTAGGAAAGGAAAGAGAGGACCCATAAGAATATTTATCACTTCTGTCTTACTCTTTCATTACACTGTCTTAAAGTGCTTTCTAAACATCAATTAAATCACACTTGTCTTCTTATCTACTTCAAATGAGCAAACTGAGGTTCAGTAAGATTAAAGGGTTTCTCAATTAAAAAAAAAAAAAAAAGTAGCAAATCAATGGAAAAGCTGAAGATGGAATTCAAGAGTTTGGATGAAAAGACCATATTAAGGAAAAATTCCATAATGAAACAAAAAATGTCTTAAATATCAAGAAGATTGTTAGCTATAGATATATAATTGGATCAAATCTAGTCAAAACAGCATTTACATGCTAGTGAGAATAAAATTTGTCTTTGTGATGAGAGTATTCAAACTGCATTTGGGACTATTTTACAGAAATTCTTGCAAATTTTTTGTATATCAAAGTGATATAGGGGAATAATAATAAT
>NW_008622233.1:0-42924 GCF_000691845.1 Merops nubicus
GCAGGCAGCCAGGTGATGTGCATGAGCACAGAGGATCCAGCCCTGCTCTTCATCACCCATGTTCCTGTAGGCAACACCAACCACCTTCAGATCATACATCCTTCTTTTGTATTTACTTGCTATTCCTCTGGCTTTTTGTGGAGTTACTTGAAAGGGAAACAGTAACAGACGTTTAAGTGAGGGCACATTAAATTCTTTATATATGCAAATAGGGAGAAAATTCAACACTGTTTGTAGGCAGCTGCATGTGGGGTTTGGGTTCTAGCCCAATTGCAAATTGGCTCGGGTAACTCATTTGCATAACATTTTAAATGTGCATTAAACAAATTGCAATATGATTTTATTTAATATTCATGTGCATTTGATTAGGGTGTTTTATCAGCTAATCTTAGTGTGTTTTATTTAGCAAGGTGAAGTGAGGTTGAAGTGTTTGAAAGCTCTTCAGAGTCTGTATACCAACAGAGAGTTATTTCCAAAACTGGAGCTGTTCACTAATAGATTCAAGGTAAGAGGAAATACAATTTTTGGAAGGAGTACAGAAAATAAAAGTGTCATCTGTCTCATCCTGTTGTGGTCTTTGAGTCATGTATATTAAATGGAAAAGAAGCTCATTTGTTTGTGACAAAGCCTTGTAACTGCAGTAGTAAAACTGTATTACTGAATGCTGAGATTAAGCCAAATTAATTTTACAGTGTTTATCTTGCAAGATTTGTCAGGCTTGGCCAGGATGATTGTTTGTCTGTTTGTATTATTGATAATTTATATATTGTCATTGTTCAATCTGCTTGTACTTATTTAATTTTAGATTTACTGAATTTTAAGGATGTGTACTGGGTGCTTCACACAATCTAAAATACATCTGAAAGTAAGAGCCTGTAACAAAATATTGTTCATAAGACAGCTTTTTAGCTGAATGTGTGCTTGTGTTTGGAGAAAGATACTTTGATCTGCAACACAATATTCTCCACAGTGGAATACCTTGGTGCAGAACATGAGTTTACATCGTGCTTTTAGACAACCCTCTGCACATCATCATCCTGTTTAGCAGATAAGTACTTGAGGAATATTCCATGGGTTTTTTTTACTAGCACAAACACACTGACACTTAATAACTTGATGAGAACATGGCTTTTAATTCACTTTGTGGCATTACTGTTTTATTTCACAAGTAGAGTATCTGGAGATATGGGTGGAGAAATAGTGTCATTACTTCTCTTTGGATGCTCTGCAAAGAAGACTTTCAAGCTCTGTCACCACATCAGCTGACACCTTTTACCACCACTTTTGTGTTCCAGAGAACACAGAGCTGTGGGAAAGGCTGATTTCATTTATTTTTGCCTAAATCATTATTATAATGCTGGTGAAGAATTCTGGTTAGAAAAGAAGTGGAGATTTAAACACTTGTAAATAACTACTGTGCATGAGACTTTAAAACTTCTCACTGTAGATTTTTATAGTGCTTTGCTGGTGTTGGCTGTCATTGCAGTTTCTAGTAACTCCTCCAGTGTGATCTAGGAAAGCACAAAATACAGAAAACTTGTTATGTCTTCCCTATATGTACATGGTTCATAAAAACAAAGGTAATCAGCCTTTTACCACGTTCGCTTGAGATGGAGAAAAAAGACACTTAAACAGCTATAAAGTGTAGATATTAAGGAAGACTTTTTGTCCAAAATGGTAGTTATCTAATAAAACAGATTGTTTATTAATAATCCCCTTCATTTGAGACTTTTAAGGGCAGACTAAATAAATATCCCATCAGGTATGAAGTAGGTATAGTTGACTTTAAATCATGAGGTGAAACTAGAAAATTTTGTGAGATCACTTGAGGACCTGAATTCTTGTAATTTTATAAAGTCAGTTTCTGGGACTGTTGCAGTAAAGAGAAAATATCCTCTCCTAGAAGAGAACCTGGCACGCAGGTTCAGACCTGACTGCTTTTGTCATGTCCCCATAAATCTGGTTTGCTTATCATCTCAGGACAACCAGAAATACTCATTAACTCTCCAGAATAAGGAATCCCCCAACTTTGCTTTTCTTGTTCCATCTGTGCAGACTTACAGATTTGCTGATGTTTGCTCCTTCTGTAATACAATTTATTTAGAAATAGGCCACTAGTGGTCTCTATGTCTGCTGCTTTTTGGTAAAACATGTGCTGGATGCTTCTCTCTTAGCCTCCTATAATTTGTAAGAGAAAATGCTGCTTTGAGTCTGAACCTGTCCTGTCCACCCACAAGACTTTTCAAGACAGTTGGAGGCACTTTGAAGAGTAGTTACTCAGTGATGTACTTCAAAAAATTAGAGGAACGTGAAACCTCTAAATAATTCCTCATGGATTTTTTACAGTATAGATAGTTTTCTTTGTTAGAAGAAGTTAGGTTAGCCTGTGCATTCTTTCTTGGTTTAGAGTGGCACAGGGAGTTTTCATTCCCATCCAAGTGATTCAGATGAAGAGGAACTCTGTTAGCAAAGTTTGTCTGTTTTCTTTTCCATTGCAGCTGGTTTTACTACAGAAATCTGTATCATTGTGAAATAAATCAGAAAAATGGTGATTTCAAAGTCTCTGTGAGCCTAGAGAAGATGTGTTTGACATGATATATCAGTTCCTTTTTCCAGCCACATCAAGAGAACAAAAAGCTGGCATTGCCCTCATGCCTGCACTTGGATTTACAGCTGTGCTGACAGGGATGAAGCCTTTGGCACCAGGATGGAGCAGAGTTTCAAATTAATGCTTTTGGAATCTGTCATACATTACTTAAATGTCTTTTATATTTTCTCATCAGACGTTAATCGACCTGCACAGTTCAGCTGATATTCATTCAAACTGTCAAAAGCAATTTCTCTAAGGATCTTCTAGATGTTTAAAGTATAAATTAATTAGATCCAGAATGACTTGTGCTGTGGTGTCAATATTTCACCACCTTCCAGAGAGCTGTGACAAGGATCTGATCGTGTCACTTCTCCAAAGGGAAGTTGGGTGTTCTTTCCAGCATTTGTTTGTGTTTCTGGGAGTAGGTGATATGCTAGAAAATTAGCTTTGTCAGTAAAAAATAATTTATTTTTCTCCTCCATCAAAGAGGAGACTTTGGTTTTCCATCAGGAAGTCTTGTCTGATACAGACGTTAACTGAAGCCATATGGAAAAGATGTGAATTAGCTCTTTTGCAGTCAATGTCAAGACAGCAGCAGATTTAGGTGCAGCTATTTAATTCCAGTTGCTCACCCCTGACCCTTTGCAGGAGAGTGATGTCTCCACCACCTGAGAGACAAAAAGAGACAGATTTGCTCTTCAGCCAGCCTTGTTCACAGCCTAATACATAATTGCAAACTCATCTTCCTAGACAGCGAAAATGAATGTTTCAAGTTATAAATACAGGTCTGTATTTGTAATAGGCATTTTATTTATAATGCCTATTTATAAATAGGTATTTTAACCCCAGGCAGCTGGTGTTTGTAACTTACTAAACCACAGAAGTTACACCTTCCTGAGGCATGAGGTGTTCAGGTCTCAGTTCCAAGGACCTTGCTGCCTGGCTGGCAGGTGCTGTCACATAGAGATGCTGGCACTAAGACAGAATATAAGAAATTACACATCCACACTGGTTTTTTTTTTAAATAAAAAACGGGGAAAACTGAGAGAACAGTCATTTTGTATAAGAAAACACTGTCACATCAGTTGGTTTCCTAGTCCAGATTGCTGATTCAGAGAGTATTGCTCTCTAGGCAGGAGAGAAGATCCCTTCTTCCCAGACTTTTGTCAGAGATGTAGAAGGAGTTTTATACTAGTGTGCTTACTCCTTTCTTCACTGTTAGTTCCCTCCCTGTAGCATCCTGGTGTTTAAGATAGACTTTGAGGGAATATGTGAAATTCCACTTAAACTTTTAAAGTAATATCTCTGACTGTTCCTTCTCTTGATGTTGTTGATTACTTCTTGTTTGTTAGACAGAACCTTAGGAAAAATTGACAGCCATTTTTTTGTCCTGTCCATACACAGTATTTCCTGTTTGGACAGTTATTTCCCTGTTTGAATCTCTTCATGGACTTCTCACCATCTCTAAAAATGTTTAAATATAACAGTTAAATGCATCAAATTTCCCAGGAACTTAATGGTGATTGGCAGAGGTGCATTCAGTCATAGTGATGCAGAGTGTCTCTACAGACCTGGTTTTGTTGACAGGTAACACTTCAGACAGCCACAATGAATTTTTTACACACTATTCTTAAATGCTGATATTGAAATAAGCATCAGTTGCTTGATACTCAACTTCAGCCTTGAAATGCCTGCAATAGTAGAGAAAAGAGGTGAAAAGCTTGATTTTGGCCTGATTTGTTCCTGGTGACTGCCACGGTTGTTTCCTTCCCAGTCCCTGATTTCTATTTTTTCACATCCCAAAATGTTATAGAGTACCTAGTCCTTTCTGAAGCAGGTCAAGCCAGAGAAGTCAAGTTTCCTTTTCAGGTGGCCCAATTTCTTTTCATTAACCTGGTCAGTCAAGCAGAGAGCATCAAGACATATTGCATTTTTATGGATGGATAGAAATCGTCCTCAGACTGGGAGGACAACATACACTAATCACATCTATTTTTGGTTGCCAGTAAGCAAACTGAAATGAAGAAGAAAGAAGCTGTTACGAGACTTTTTATGACTACAGAGTCCTTAGAATTATTAAATCATTACATTAGATTGGAAAGTGGTGTGCTTGTCTCCACGAGAAAGAGTTTAGGAGAATACAAACCACAGAACTTGACCCTTTCCTGTGGAAGGTCTGTAGGGTAATTCTTGAGTTCAGCTTCAAACCTTAAGATGTAGCTAGGTATAAAAGCCACAACTTTATAGGCAGTGTGCAAATATATTCAGGTGTAATTTTTTCCCACAGTATTTCTAAATGTGCATATATACAGCATTCATTGCTCTAAAATTATTTGTTTTCAGGGGGATTTGGCGAGGCATTTTTTCTGCTGCCGTCCAACTCAAAAACCATTCCTTTTCAGGCATTCGTTGAAAGATCTTTCTCCCCAGGAGTATTTGTGTTGTGTTGTACAGAATTCTGCCCTGGTGGGTGTGGGTGTCTGTTGTGTCACTGTGACAATCCCTTTCCAGGACCGCATTGTATCAATGACGCTGGATAAGGAGTACGACGTCGCCGTGGAAGCCATTCGATTAGTCACACTAATCCTGCAGTGAGTATTTTCCAAAACCAGTATGCTCCCTTTGAAAGGGGCATAAGCCACTAGTATTTAATTGACTTGATTTCTTTGCTTGTGTAATAATCCGTTGCTTTACACAGATTTATTCAGTTGAACTGAATATGTAATACCGTGGTCATGAAGCTAAAATAAGATTCCATCTCATGGAAATACAACACACAAAGTATAAAAATGTATTGAGCCTATTAATGCATCTATTGTGGAAGAGTGCCAAAGGGTATTTATTCCTTTCACCAAGGGCAAAGTGATTGTCCTCCCCAAAAGAAGTATCTGCAGGTTACATTTGCTAAAATAACTCTAGCTGTAACTAAGCAAAGATCCAGTGATAGAAGATTTGAATACCTGACAGACACAGCTGAAGAGACAGTCACCTGGACAATAAGCTGGCAGGGAAGAGATGTTGGCTTCCACACCTGAGTTTGGGTCATGTGAAGGTGACAGTGGTAGCTTGTCATCTTAAACACATGCCCATGGAAGAGGAGATATGGTTCCAAGCCCCCAGCTTTTTCTTACAGGGGTACAGTGGCTTCTCTGAGGCAAAGATCCATTCCAAAGATCATCCCACACTGTCACTGCTTGAACCAGCCTGTTCACAGCAGCCTCATGAGTGTGCTGCTGGAGGATCACTGCTAAGCTTTTAGTATATGTTCATTAAAAGATGTTAAAGATTTTCTGCATCCTACTTTATGCCCAGTGACTCCACTTTGAAGAACGTTTTTGGAGACGCAGAATTTGGGTGAAAGATTAGACTAGCCCTTCCTCTTAGTAAAGAAGTCTGGACTTCATTTTGTGATTTATGATTCACTCTGCTTCACAGATATTAGACTTGTAATATTAGCAAGAAAGGAAATCTCATACTGTTACATTTTTAAAGCAAATATAACAAATACAAATGAGATGTAGAACTCATCTATTTCCTGTATTATTAGCAACGTTTTGGGACACAAGATTTTAGGTCAAAAATTATCCAGTGCAGCTTTTATTTTCCTCCCATCCTGTTTTGCTTTGGGTTGTAGGATGAAAACATAGCTAAGTGTGTTTGGCATCAGAAGAATATGGGTCATGTTGAACAGTACAGGGCAGTATTCTGGCAGGTAGGAAGTCCAAAAAGATGTCATGAACAATCATGATGAGGAATGACCAATTAAAATTATTGGTAGTATGAAGCCAAATGATGTATAGAGTCCTGACAGATAAATGCTTCTCTTGAAGACTGACTGAACAAGGAGGGAAGTAATATTCCTGTATGTGACAATGGCAATATCTTTATATCATTGATGGAATATAATTGTTTTGTGGCTCATAGCATTTTTCAAAATACTGCTGAAAAATGGCAGTTTTTCTGAGTTTCAGTAAATTCACACAAAATCTATCTTGAGCTCAGAAACTGCAGAAAACCCTAGTATGTCATTAACCCAAAACAAGAGCAAAAAGTGGCTTGTTCTAATCAATAAATAAACATAGAAAATAAACTTTTCATGATCTTTCATCCACCACAGCAGTGTATGATCAGATTCAGCTTGATGTTGAAAATGAAGTCTGTATGTAGTCAGCACAATAACTACTGTAAAAATGATGGAGAATTTGTTGTTTCAACATTATTGTAGTTCTAAATGCACACCATGATTCAGTCCTAAATGGATGATGTGTCGATTGGAGTGGTGGATGCACAATGCCTGTTCTGTGTCCCCACTTTGTGGCGTAATCTGGTTTAGTTTTCTCCTGCCCATATCCAAAGCATTTCTGTGCCTTCTCCTGGGGCTGAGGCAGTTTTATTTGAAAGCAAAAAGAAATTGCTGTAGAAGTAAGCAAGTTGAAGCAAGCAAATACATTTTCCTCATTTTAGGTTTTTAGTTTAATAATGTTTGATAATGAGCGTTTGGCATCCTGCAATACGTGCATTGCAGTTAGAGTGAAGGTCTGAATAATTAAGCAGGGCAAGATTTGGAAGCAGTGATGATTTTTTCATAATTATATTTTTGATACAATTGGGAAAAGGAAATCAGCCAAACTTTGGCCCTTTCAATATCTCAGTGTTTGAAAACGGAACCAAAGATCCTTGAAGTCGGTGTTCCACTGTTTAGGATTTTATGTGAGGAAAATCAATTTTGTAGCTGTGAAAAGTAAGTTCTGGGAGGTGAGGGGATTGAAATGGAACATTTGTTGTAGTTGAGGGGTTGTTTTGTGACTCTTCCAGTGGCAGTGAAGAAGCTCTGTCGAATGAAGACTGTGAGAATGTTTATCACTTGGTGTATTCAGCACACCGGCCTGTTGCAGTAGCAGCTGGAGAATTCCTTCACAAAAAGTAAGTTATCAGTCCTGGAATAAGACCAAATTTGTGAATGCTTTCTAGTAAGTGTAAAATCAAAAGGCAAAGAAGCAATAGGGTCAAATATCCCACTTAGGAAAGCAGGAATTTAATTTAAAACAGAGGCTTATTCTCATGTTCAGATTCAAGGCCTAAAGACTTAAGAAACTGATTTTACATTTCTCTTGCTCTGGAATTTATATAACTTTTCCTAAGTCCTCAAGGTACTTTTTAAATACAAAAAGGCTGTGTAAACCTCTAAAGTTGGTTTAAATCCTACAGCTCTGGGTGAATTACTGTTGTGAAAATATTTATTGGGCCTATACATGCCTGATGCCTGATAGGCAGTCCTCCTTTTAACAAAATTTTAAACCAGTTTATTTTAAAATTGTGAACTTGAGAGGTTTTTAAGCAGTAACAATTAAGACGTTTGTTTCTGAATTCACTGACTTTCCCTAAAAATACATTACACCATGGTTACATCTTTCATGTACCCACTATGCCATAGGAAACGAGATAGTGTTTCCATGGAGGTGAATCATACCACATCTGTAACTATGACCAGGACATTGCCACATCATAAAATTACATATAAACATCAGTTTTCCTTTGCCAGTGTTCTAATTTTCTATATTTTATTAGTGATTTAGAAGTCCACGTTGTAATCCTAAGCTTTCCTTGGTGGATTTCTGGAATTCCATTTTGTGATCAGGCATTATCTGTTTCCAGGAATTAATTTATATAATTCAGGTACATTTAGTTTCCAACATGGCATTTTACAAGTTGTAGGAAAGGGCTATGTTCCTTTTAAAAATATATTCTGAAATTCCTTTGTTAATCAACATGTGACAAAAGAATATCACAAAATGCAGATGAAGTGCACCTTAGTGCACTTAGAGTCAGAACTGTATCATAACTTCTCTTTACAACAAGACATTATGTTCTGTGTTCTATAAATGTCTGTCAAAGTAAACAGCATTGAGAGAAGATCATACCATTCCTAACACTCATTTTCTCTTGGTCTCTGTGACTTAAGAGCTGGTGCTCCACTTAAATAAATTAGAATCTAATTGAGGCATTTAAGGTGGGATTTATCTCTTAATTTTACACACTTATGCAACAATTTATATGTGTAAGGTAGTCATTAGACTTTCTCTCTATAGTTAGCAAAAGAAAGCAGATAATACAGAGGATCACTGACTCAACCCTGAAGTGCATGTTTAAGATATTTCACCTACAGAGGTGTTCATTTCTTATCTTACTGTTGAGCAGGACAGCAGAGGTGATGTCTTTAACAAAAATACAATGTTTGTGTGTAACTCATCCTTTTCTTTCCATTGAATTATAGTAGTGAAATCAGAACACTGTTTCACATTTCTAATTGCTTTACGACTGTGATTTCACTGTAAAAGCAAGGAACAGTTTTCACACTTCCCAAAGTGAAACAATCCTTGCTGTAACTGTGATGTAGGCACATCTGAGATCTCTTTGAGCAAGCAAATTTGAGCATTGAGAGTAGTTTGGAATTAGCCATGCATCAGGGAACTCAATGTAGAATGTATAATTTACCTGGAAAAACAACCCAAATAATTGACTGGTAGCTTGCTTTATCCTTTATGCTGCTACTGGCACCTGAGGTTGATTGTTTAATGGTGTATCAAGTTTGTTTGTACCATATCCCAGTTGGCATGGCTGCAGTGAGGATACAACCCTAGTTCTTTAGGCTCTAGCAGAGTAAGTGCTACCACCATTGTAAGACTTGTTAAGTTCAAAATGCAAAACTATACAGGTTATGGAAATATGTAAAACTGTGCAAAATCCTTCAGTATAAATACATTCTGGAGAGCTTTTTCCTGTATGAAATTCTTCCTGCCAGTGAACTTGATGACCCTGAAGAAAAATTCATGTCTTCAGACAGGCAGAGGTCATGCCCGCTTTCCCTTGAAAGAAATAGCTTGTGATACTTTCACTGTGTTTTATGAACAAACCTACTAAATCAAGAATGAATGCTCATCATAGAAATAAGATTTGTTTTGGTAAACGTGATAGCTACTTTTGCTTGTTTTTAGACTGTTCAGCAGACATGATCCCCAAGCTGAAGAGGCTCTAGCAAAGAGGAGGGGCCGAAATAGTCCAAATGGAAACCTTATTAGAATGTTGGTTCTTTTCTTTCTTGAAAGTGAGGTAAAAAAAATTCATTTTTAACCTTTACATGTTTAATAAAGCCTGGAACTTCACTAGTGATTTATCAACAGACAGTAACAAGTTGTCTTTCTTTTTCTGCATAATTTCAGAAATCTTGTATGCCCTTTACCCTGCTCCCTATTTCCTTATCCATTGAGCAAATTCAACTCAAAACCTTCTTCACAGTTTATCTTGCTCTTGCATGCCCCTGGTGTACTCAATACTGCATTGCTGGTATTATGGTGGCTACCAGGATTCATTGCTACATGGAAATGTCACTGCTTCTTTTCTTAAGATAACCACTAAAGAGTATACCTCTGGTGTTACTCTTTCTGGAGTGAAATGATCTGAGTGAGAAAGGAACAAAACTTACAAGATAGCTTAAATTATTATTAGAATCATAGGATAGTTCAGAGTGGGAAGGTCCTGAGGATCATGAGGGTCATCCATGAGATTAGATGAGGTTGTTCAGGGCTTTATGCAGCTGCATCTTGAAAGCATTGGAGGATGGTGACTGCAAGCATTGAGATGGAATCATACCCATAGGTTATGTCTGCAGAGACAGCATGTATGAGAAGCTCTGTTCAGGTGAGGAATGGCAGTGGAGTGGAGGAAAATTTGCAAAGATAATCTATCAGATACAGAATGTCCTGAAGATAGAAGAGGAAAGGTTTAACAATTAAATATTTGATTTGGTAATAAATAGGTGGCAAAGGAAGACTGAAAGAAAAGAGTGGCAGAAATGTTTCTCTACAGAAAGGAATGTAATATATTTTGTGTAAAGAGCAAAAGGAAAGATAATTACAATTGGATATTTTAATTGTTGTGAAGCCTTGAACAAGAGACTTGACTGTGAGAATGAAATAAAACATGATCAGAGTTGCTGAGAAGGAAGGATAACATTAAGGGGCAGCATTAATGTTAACATGTTTTAGTTGACAGGGTTTCCAGTTAAGGACTTAGTCCCACATCTGGCAAGCAAATCAGAACTGCACATTAAGCTTGTTACTTTTTGAGAGTGGGTAAAGATCAGTTCATAAACCACTAGAAGCCTATGGATTGTGTTTCTCACCTTACAGCAGTTGCATTAATTCACATTAAAACAGTTGTTGCAGTTAGTGTTCATTCTGTACCCCCTGAAATCAGTGGTCAAAACTCTGAGAAAGGCTTTTCACTAACAAGCTGCTTTTTAAAAAAGAAGCTCAATTTGGTTTGATTCCTTTTTTCTATTAAAACACACTCCACTGTTGTGCAGTTGTATCATTTGGTTAGAAGACCACCTTCCAGAGTTAGTTTCAAACTGAATTTTGTTTCCAAAGAATGTAAGAGTACATGCCCAGGACACTCTCCATGGCCAAATGATTGTGAAAGTTGAAGAGCTGCTGCTTGGACCAGAATGCTGTACTGATGTTTGCTTTGGATTTTCTAGTTGCACGAACACGCAGCCTATTTGGTGGACAGTTTGTGGGAGAGCTCACAAGAACTCTTGAAAGACTGGGAATGTATGACAGAATTGCTCTTGGAGGAACCAGTCCAAGGAGAAGAAGGTGTTTGTTTAACCTCTATTGATATTACACAATGTTTAATTATTCCTTAATAAGATGTCTCACTGTGGGTGATAGTGTTATTTATGTTGTGGTCTGTTTAGAAAGCATATTTAACAAAGATTTTAGTTTAATCCATTTTTAATGCACTTTGCTTCAAAAGCAGAATTTTTTACTCTCTTTTTCATCTTGTGGTGTCTGCTGTACTGTGGTTTCCTAATACTGAAGGCTAGGACAACTTCTCTGAATGTTTAAATAACTGTTGTATCTGTGATCATTTCAATAAATTAAAGAGCTGATATGATTTTGAATAAATAAGCACTTCAGGTGGTGTTAATTCATTATGAGACTTTCCAAACAATGCTTAAACCTGATGAATTCTCCAGAGGAAAGAAAAAGGGGATTGTTTCACCATTAGTTACAGTTCTCCTTTCACTAATAATAGATTTGTGTGCACAAGGTAGCCAGGGAGGCTGGTGACAAAGAGTCCCTTACAGTAATGAGTTTCATTCAAGATCCTTTATAATCCTCAAGGATTCTCCTGCTTAGGGACCTTTGCAGGGGTCAAGTGATGGGAAAACTGATGTACTCTTGCTGCTCCCTAGCATCATCTGCTCCTCATGACAGTGTTTCAAAATCTGACCTTTTGGTATCCACCTGCTATAATTGTAGCATTCCCAGGGTAATTTCCTTAGGAAATGAGGCATTTTGATTCTTTGCTGCTGTGTAGTCTAGTGGGATTTGATCCTTTAGGTGTGGCCAGAAGTACTTCCCAAAGAACTGAAATAATGCTTCATGCCAGTGAGAATAGTCCCTAAGGAAGTGACAGTGAACAGTCAGTCACTCTCAGTCCTCCATGACACTCTTTATTTTACAGATATACAAATAAATTTTATGTATCTAGATTTGACATAAATTTTATCATATAGATTTTGTTATAGTCCCCTTCATTCATCCTTTTCCAGCTTCATTTCTCTGGACTTCTTTCAGTGCTGCCATATCCATTTTGAGATGATGTGTATGGCAATTCAAAGAGCAGGCAAGAAAACCTTGGCTTTATAAATGGGGCAAAATTACATTGCTTCTGTTCTCTGTGTCTGTGTTTTAGAACTGCATTCACAGTGGTCTTCAAGACATCTTGCATGCACATCAGAACTGATGCTGGTTGTTCTTTTCCCTCCACAGCGATGTCTGACCGGCAGGAGAGTGCCCTGATTGAGCTGATGGTGTGTACCATCAGACAAGCTGCTGAAGCACATCCTCCAGTAGGCAGAGGCACTGGCAAGAGAGTAAGTGGTCCTGCAGTAGGTAGCTCAGACATGTGTTACTGTGGGAGCATAAAATATTTGTCTAGAATGCCACGTTTTCAGGTTTTAAAATTAGATGTTGATAATCGGTGTTGCATTCCAGTGAACATTTTTGAAGGAAAATAGTGGAAATTCTAGTTCTGGACATGTTTGGGGGTTTGTTTGTTTGGTTTTAATATTCTTGTTATCCTACCTTTGTCTTATGCTTATGATGTACCCACAGCTACAACCCTTAATGTTAAATCTAGAATAGAATTGAAAATGTAGATCTCAGTAACAGAACAAGATTCCCTCTGACTGTCTTCCATAAAAAGGAATGTGCTGCTAATATGGAGGCAAAATTTACAGGAGAAAAAAAACCAAAAAAGGTCAAAATTTACAGTGTCTTTCTCATGAAAGCAGCTAAGTACTGGAACAAGAGCTGTGAGTCTCTGCAGTTTCCATCCTTGCCAGTTTTCCAGACCTGGCTGGACAAAGCCTTGAGCACCCTGGTCTAACCCCTGAGCTGGCTCTAATTTGAGCAAGAGGGGTAGAACTGGGACCAACCTGAATGCATCTGTGGTTTTATGTGTCCATCCTCTTTGGCCTCTTCCACTGAGTGCCCTGAAAATGTAAGAATTTGACATCCTAGCCATAGTGCAATCTAACTGCCTCTTTCATTTAATTTATAGTGGCAACTGGGGGAGGTCCTTTCCTAAGGCTGGGCATGCACTTTTAAGCATTTCAGCATAAGTCCCAAGGTCAGGATGATCAACAAGCTTTCAGCTGTATTCTCCATAAATACAGCTTCCATGTTCAAACAAGTCTCAGCTTCCTAAAAGTATTTCCCTGATTTTTGGTAACCCATTCATTGAGGTGAGACTAAAATGAAATAAAACCATGTGGACATTTGGTCCTTCTATTAGGTTCTGTTCTGGATAATCATGACTAGTTTATTAAAGAAAGCCCCAGACTCAATGAAGATAAAACCTGGAGATAGATTCTTATCATTAACATTCTTTATTGCTAAACTAAATGCAGTACTTAGCTTCTTAATTTTTATGTGCCAAAGCAGATTAGCCTCAATGTCCAGAAACAGCATCCCAGGAAAAGCTCCAAGAAGCAATCAATTTGAACACATCATAGGTACTTTAATTTATAAAGCACATTCTAAGAAATTCCTAATTTATTAGGATATTTCAGAGGTAAGGGGGGAATCTATGAGAGCACTTAAATTTACACAAGCATGGATTATCCTGTGTTACCACCAAAACTGTATTGTAAGCACAAGTTACACGTGTTTTGTCTCTAGTTGTAAACTGTTCTAGCAGACAAAGCAACCTTTAAATTTAACAGAAATGTTATGTTTGTATTTTCTGTTTGGAGCACCAAATAATATCACTATTAGCTTTCTGGGTGTTTCTTCTGTCTCCAGACATCTTACAGTTCAGTTCACTTCAAGTTCAGAAATTGCTTAGTCTTAGATTTTCATTGTATTTCTTCAAAGCTACAGAAAATACTCCAGTAAAATAAATGTCACCTTCTGAAGGGTGATGAGCAGAGCCTCGAGGTCATCCTGGGGACCCAGATTAATTCCTAGCAGCACTGAACAGCAATATTTGGTCACCAGAGTATGACTGGTCTGTGAGGGGGTGGCAGCTGGACTCAGGAGCTGTGCTTGTGCTGCCTCCCCATGAGCAAGCAGCTTTTGGTGGCACAACTGGTGCTGCACTGCCAGTTGGTAGAGGGATTGTACTGCTGCTCTGTGTCCAGCTGTCTGTCCTGCACTATGCAGATGGTTTCTTACCTGGGTTACAAACCTATCCCCCTACACTTCCACGGCTGTTTTAGATTCAGCTGACACAACAGGCTGCCTGTCATCCCAGCATATGTTTTGTTTCCAGCTGTTCCTCCTCATTTACAGAGAGATGTAGGTGTGACATTTAGCTTTTGCTTCTTTTCAGTTAGGTCATGAGTTGTGGGATGGTAACTGCAGGGATCTCTGACTTGTCAGTAGAGGTTTGTCATGTTCTCATGATCTCTCTAGCATATTCTCTGAGTTGAAATGGGAGCAGATTTCTAATGATGCACTCACCTTCTTGTGAAATAGTTACTTCTCTGACTTTAGCTTGTAACCCTTATTGTGCAGTCTGGCAGCTTTGCTATACATAAATCATTAGCTAACTTGAATATTTTATTATCAGTATTTGTTTTCCAAAGTATTCTCTCCTTTCCTGAAGCCGAGAAGCCAGATCTAAGCTTTTATGAAGCATGCTGTTCTGATTCTTGTCTCTCTGTTCACTGCTTCAAGGTGGTTTTGCTATGACAGCATTAGTAGCTTCAGTATATCTGTCACTGAAATTTGTAAATGAGGCTGTGAACTCGGATGTGTGTTCTCAGTGAGAATTACATTCCAGTTGAGAGATGAGGCCCTGAATCTGCTAATGAAAATCACTGTTACAGCCTGGTTTGGGTTTGGTTTTCTTAATTATACTACAGTTCACCCTGAGGTCTTACATTAACACTTTGTTTGATGTGTGAAAGCCAGAGCTCCATTTGCTTGGAAGCAATAGCAAAACTTCCACTGACTTGGGTTATATTTGAATTTCAGTCCTAAAAAAAGGTTGATGTGTCCAGACAATATCCTGCTGGATGATGCAGCATTTCCCTTTTCAATCATGGAGTCTTAGGACACATGGGCCTCCCATTTAATCACTCTTCAGTCCAAATATGTTTGAGCTTTGTATTCCCTTCTCTTTTGATTTATTAAAAACCCCCTTGCATGGATTTTTGTTTGTAATACAAACTGTAGAAAAATTAATGAGTGCCATATGCAGAAATTGTATTTACTTCAGTCATTTTTGATCACTTGCAGGTATTGACAGCAAAAGAAAGAAAAACTCAGATAGATGACAGAAATAAACTGACTGAGCATTTCATTATTGCACTTCCCATGTTGCTCTCAAAGGTACATTTTTTTCAACCAAATACATCTCTCACTGCTATTTACTACTGTCTTCAAACTTTTTCTGTAGTGTGGGTGTTTATTTTTACTTCACTGCTTTTTGTTTTGTCTCAATGATGTTCTAGTATTCCGCTGACGCTGAGAAGGTTGCAAATCTCCTGCAAATCCCTCAGTATTTTGATCTGGAAATCTACAGCACAGGCAGAATGGAAAAGGTACAGTACATGGGGCAAGAAATCTGGTTGCTTTCAGGTACCTGTTTGCTATTCCTGTCACACAGCCCTGTGCCTTCATCCGGCGTGTTACTCATCTCACCTTGATTTGGTGCATTCTTTGAGCCACTTTTTGAGTTTCATTGTTCAGAGAGAGTGAAAGCTGAGCTTCTTTTCTGATCCACAGCATCTGGATGCCTTACTGAAGCAGATTAAGTTTGTGGTGGAAAAGCACGTGGAGTCAGACGTTCTGGAAGCCTGCAGCAAAACCTACAGCATACTTTGTAGTGAAGAATATACAATCCAGAACAGAGTTGACATAGCCCACAGCCAACTTATTGATGAGTTTGTGGATCGATTCAACCATTCTGTAGAGGATCTGCTGCAGGAGGTTTGTTTTCTTAAAATGAATTTAGTTAGACTACTTAAAATGTGCTGTGATGAACTGCAGGAAAAGGGTCTTACAAGGCATGAAGTTATCCATATGATGATGTAGTGCAGCAGCAACTATTTCATCATTGCTTGGAGATATTTCTCCATGTAGAGAATCCCTTGGACTAGCCCTTAAGCCTGCAAAGCATTGATGGTATAAAACAAAGAGCACAGGACAAGCTTGCTTCTGAAAATTTCCTCTGGTATTTAAACAGTCCACATAAAAAATTAAATGCATGAATGGGTGAGAGCAGATGAAAAATGCAGAGAAAGGTGCATTTACATGAATGCTTATGGTGATTCCAGTAGTCCCAAATGGATATGCAGGCAGCAGAATCAAGATTGGATTATGTCTTGAATGGAAGAGAGGATTTAGTAAAATATTTAAAATAGCATATTGAAAGAGCTCTGGAAAGAATGAAATAAAGATACAGATCTGAAACCTGGAGGTACCTGGGTTTTACTTGTAATCATTTATCCTTCAAAATGCATAAGACAGAATACATTAAATAAGAATAGAAACCTTGCTCATTTTTTCTTGCTTTACATCAGTTTAACTTTGTGTAGCATTACTTAGTTGGTTGTAATTCCCATGTTTTTTTAAAGGTAACAGGGCTGCACAGACCTTTTTCTTCACTTCTCCTCATGCACTGCACTTTGGCAGCTAGATTTAATTTTTGATGTCCATTTATAGAAAGTTAAGCTATAATCTCTATTTTAGAATTGCATATGAAAGAAAAGAAGCTTTTTTTTTTTTCATTCTTTAAGTAATATGGCAGGTACAGGCATGCTGTACCTCTGCCTTGTCACCTTGCAGAGTAAATAAATCTTTTCCTGTTGCTGGAGGAATGCATGTGACTGAAGAAGGGAGTGCATGCAGAAGCAGGTGCTCCAGGACCCAGAGGAGTTAGTGCACTGCTGTACATTCTGGGGTAGAATACATTTACTTCCCTCTCTACCTCTCTGCCATCTCATAGGTACTTTCTCAGAAACTTCTGAGCAGAACCTTTTGAAAAGACACTCCAAAATTTGTGCTACATCTCTGCCCATCTGTGTGTGGCAAGAGAATCCTTTCAGCTAATGCCATATTCCATGTTTTTGCTGTCTGTTTTAAGAGCTGTGGATTTTTGAAGTCCTTCACTTCTGGCCAAAAGGACCAGAAACACTGAGACAAAAACCTTGGGGAATCTGTTGCTGACTTAGGTAGCAAAAAAGGCTAAAGTTGGATGGCAAACACAAAGGTACAGCTTCAGAACCAGCCAAGTTCTCCACACCAGGAGCCCAGCAGCTGATGACCATAAATAGTGGCCTTCACTTTCCCATTGGTACCCCCTGACAGAGGTTTAGGAACCCTGGTGAGGTCCTCACACCTTTGCTATCCACACACCAGCACCAAGGTTGAGTCTGGCACTATATGCAGGAACAAATCTCCAGTGTTGTTTCTCCAGATCTGTCCCTTGGAGAATCTTCAGCTTATTTCTCCACAGCCAAGCTCAGATCAGCCAAAAGCATCATTCACACTGTCTTGCCCCAAGGTGGAAGAAAGTGCCTACAGGTTTTTACAAGAATCATACCAAGAAGCAAGTGAAATGCAGGTTCTTTGACACTGACTTGCCATTTCTGTTACACTGTCTTGTCATAAGACATAAAAAAGTCTCAGCTTTTTCTCACAGTTTTATCTTGGAACTTCTCCAAAGCAAATGTCATGTTTGTTCTCTTTGGAGACAGTCGTGTAGCTGCTGGTGTAGCAGTCAGAAACCAGGTCTGTCTGAGGACATGCAGCTTTTGTGGAGGAGCCCCCTTGAAGTTCCCACACTGTTCAGCTGTCTATAGAGGTCATTAATCTGTGGATCTGGGAAGGATTCAGAGGTGGCATTCTGTTCCCTGGATATTTGCACCCAAGAAAAGATCCATTCAGCATTTTATTAGTATTACTGAGACACAAAGAATGATCATTTTATTAGTATTACTGAGACACAAATAATTTTCTCAACCATAATCCAGAACTCAGCAAATAGTGGAACACTTAGATTCCTCCTGCTGCACAGCAGCTGCTCTTTCTCTGATTTACTCATTCTCCTTCACACAACAGCTTTGAAGAAGATCTGAGACAAGAACCCATCTTTTAGTTCTATCATCTCCTTTTCTGTCATCTACATGAAAGTAGAAAATACATCTACATCTACTCTGGAACCCAGCAGTCCAGTTAGTGTTGGGTTTGGTTTACTATAGCACTGGTCCTCTTGTTGGATGCTCTGATCTGAGGAGATCAAGCACTGTCCTTCCCTTTGCTACCTCACAGTCCCTGGCTGTATATTTTCAGAAGCCCTTCTTAGGGAGTCCAGTTCCACAGACAGTGTGGCCTCTGGGCCTCAGAGAACCACATTTCCAACACTACAAGCACCAAAGATGACAGGAGATTGGAAATCTACCTCTCTTCTACCTCCAGCCCACATTTCAGATCAGTTATGTCAGCAAAGCATTTCTGTCCAGCTGCTTTAGACTAGAGTTACAGGAGTGTTGAGAGAGTTTGGAAAACACTCTCCATACTTTAGGTAGGCTGTGTGGGTCTGCAGCCCTGTCCTCTCCCTTTCTGACACTGCTTGAAAGGTCCCTCCAGCCTCACCTTTTACCCAAGGGGAATCAGGTGAGAACAATGAGATGGTGGGATTCATAAACAACTTCCCAGCAGCCTTCTCAGGAGAAATAAACTAGGGGAGGAAAACCTTTTTACCTGTGATTTTGCATTATTTCTAACTGCTGTTGAATCAGGAAGCCAGGAGCTGCTTCTTCCCATTTCATTTCCCTTCACTTCTCTGCAGGCAGCTTCTCTTTATGCAGTACTCCAGTGTGAGAAGCCCTGAAGGATGCACTGAGACTCCTGGGCAGAGAACAAAGGAAGGTTCCTTCATCATGAAGGCTCTTGGGACAGTGATAACAAGAGACTTTTAGTGTGTTCCCTCCCTTTACCCAGGCTGGGGAAGAGTAGAGAAGGGCTCATGGTCTTGGTGTATATTCACTTGTTGACAATTGCACTTGAAGGCAGGAAAATGTCTTAGCTGTTAGGCTTTGAAGTGGAAAAAAAAGTGGTCAAAATGAAAGGGAGAAGAATTGTTGTAGATGGGTTTCTTGTTTCAGAAAGTTGCTGGAAAAATTAATCTTTAAAAGTACTTTATTTCTGCTTGTTTCCACTAAGGAAATTTGCTGCTCAGTTTGCATAAAATATTAGGATAATAATATTTCAAAATGCCAAGAAGAAAAAATTAAAAGTTTGGATTAAATTGTGCAATATTCATTCTTGCACTTTTTCCCCAGATTTGTAAAATCTAAATTTAAAAATAAAAAAAAACCACACACAAACTCTCCCATCCAGTTCTGAGTGTCAGTCAGTCTGTGCACACAGTGTGACTGTTGTGCATTGTGGTGTGTGACAGAGTGAACAGCAATGAAAAGAGGGAAAAGCAAAGAAAACCTGAAAAGAAAGTTTCCCACTGATCCTTTTAAAGACTTGCTGTTGACATCTGCCCATCTCTGGTGTGGATCAAGGCAGGTGTTTGGCTTTATTCTTGTGGCACTTTGATCAGGTGATGGTTAAAGCTGGGGCTTCAGTCCTTTTTTGTGAAATAAGGCAGAACTCAGATTTTATTCTTGGGAATGAGGTTTGAGTGTTAACACAGTGATACTGCTGAATATTGTCAGATGGTTGTGTCTTTCCTAGTGCTATGCAGTGATTATTTAAGTGTTATTGTTATGGAATCTAGAGGAAAGTCATGGGGGATTTTGGAGTCTGTCTTGGTGTCAGCATAAACCCAAAAAGCAATCTGCATCTCCCCATGCAATAATGTGCTCTGCTGGAGTGCTGAACTCTCTTAATGGGTTTCCTTTCATTTTCAGGGAGAAGAAGCTGATGATGATGACATATACAATGTGCTCTCCACATTAAAGAGGTTAACCTCTTTCCACAAGTAGGTGGTTTGGTTTTTGCCTTCAAAAATTCACTCTGTTCATTTTATCATTTCAGTGAGTCAGTTGATGTCTACTGTCAAGAAAGGAGAAAATACATGGCCTGAAAAATTGAGATTGATGAAGGGTATTGATGGTGATATTTGTTAGTATAACTGCTTGGATTAATCTGAGTCTTTGCTTAGTTACTACCATTACTCTGACAGGTTTGATTGGCAAATGACACACTATTCCTGGCACTAAATGCTTTTACACCTCTGAGGGTCTTACTGAAAGTCCTGTTCCTCTGCATGGCAGACAGTCAGCACAAGGGATGCTTCTCAGCTCTGGCACCACTGCATCCAGAGCAAATCCTTGCTCTGAGCCTCAGCACAGGGAGCACTGGAGAAAGCTGTTTCTCTTAGCTCCTCAGTGCCTTTGAGGTATTTCTCCTCAAAATTACAGAAACAAGTAGCAGTAATATAATAATAATAAATAGTTTGCAGTGTGAGTCTGGAAGATGCATTCTCCTCCTGCAGAAGTGCCAGGAATAGCTTCCAGTTGAATTGTTGGCAAAGTCTTAACTGTGTGGGTTGCACAGACACTTCTTCACCCAGCATGAACCAGTTCAGTGGAACCAGGCAGCAGCTTCCCAGGGTCCTGCTGCTGTCATACCTCCAAGCACCTTCATAACTTGTAGAGGAACCTGGAAAACTTCACTTGAACTGTGAATTTTGGAGCAGAGCACAAAGACCTAATCTTCCCCTCCTATCAGTTGTAGGAAGTAATTGCTCCTGGTCAGCATGCAAGAAACCTTCATATCCAAATGACTGAGAGCCACATTTCTTCCTTATCAAAGATCTGAGAGGACTTTGCTTCTGCCACCTCTTTTACACCAGTTGTTTTTAGTGATCTCATTTCTCATTTTCTGTCTGTTCTTAGTCTTCACTCATCCTGAATTCTGCACTGGATCACTGTATGTAATGGTTCTGAAACATCTACTCTTTGTTTCCATTCAACAGGAGTCCCACAGAGATCATTAAATCATTACTGATTTCCATAGTGCAGCAGGCTGACACTTGTGCAAATTAGGTTTTCAGTCTCCCTGGTAACATACTGGAACCTCTTCTGCTTTCCTGAGAGGACTGGTGAAATCCAGAGTTCACATCCAAGAAAGAAGCACACATCTTAAGGCCTTTCTGAGAGTCTCCCATATATATTTTTCCTTTAGGTTTCCAAATCTCTAGAGAGTTAATTCAGACTATGAAGAAAACTTTGTAGAATAACACACAAACTGGGGACATCCACCTTCACCTTCAAAAAACAGAGGAAAAAATAAAGAATCAAAGCTGAAGAGCAGCTGTGATTTCTCAGCTGATTTGTTATTTATCATTATAGTTCAATGGGAATTTTTAATTAATATCTGCTTGCATATAAAGAAGTAATGAAATCTTTTCATTACTCTACTGAACATTACATCTGATGTGATGCCTTTGTGAAAGGAAACAATCAAACCATCTGAGAGAGAATTTTTGCCAAACCTTTAGAGATTGGGATCTTCAATTCAAAACTCACATGGAGTGTTCTCATCTCAGAGGAGGGTGACTGTTGTCTGATACTGTCATTGTCTGCCATCAACTGGGAGCCAAAAGAAATTAAATCAATGGAAGAAGTTGAGATTGCAAACTAGCAGCTGATACCTTTCAGCTCCTCTAAAAGTGCACTGATAAAGTAGTTGCTGAGGCTTTGAAAACAACCCAGTGAGAGTAAGTCCATTGTACCTTATCTGTGCTTGTGTTGCTTTGGTAGTTGCTGCTTGTTCATACTTTAGGAAAAGAAGCCCAGCAAGGTAGAAAGAACATGGTAGAGGTTTGTCAGAAAAGCCCTCCAGACCAAAAAGCTGTTGTGAGATTTCCCAAGCCTGAGCTCATCCTCTTTCTAGAGAGTTTCATGGCAACAAAGGGCTCGTGGCAAGATTTTTAATTCATGTCTTCATCAAACAAGGATGTTGGTATTCCAGTACAAATGAAAGTCATCATTACAGTGTTTCCTTCCAAGTTTTCAGGAGAGAATAATAAATTTTCTTGAGGTCTTCTGAATAGCACACCTGGAGTGTATATTGGGCTCCTGGTTTATTTTGCCAGGGTCTCACTGATACTTACAGCATTTTTTAATTTCCTTGAGTGCATGGAGACAATTCTTCTACACTGACTCCATCCCATCTGAGCTTTCACACATAACACACCAGTGCTGTGGCTGTTTGTGTGCTGCAGCATATCAGCATTTCTTATTTAATTACCTCAGTTAATTCAATGGAAGACAGGTGAATCTCAAGCATCACCTTCATTACTCTGGATATTTCCTTTGATGCTGGCTTGTATATAGGACATAGTTTCACAGTCATTTGCCTGTTATAGAAGCTGCTTCTTGCCATGCTTTCAGAAACACTGTGGGACTGGGACCTTTACTCACCTGACTACCTTCTGGCAGAAACAGGCCCCAGCAGACAGTGCTGTTCATAGGGATGAAAAGAAACCTTTGCTAAATGTTGGTCCTTCTTTTCTCTAATCCATGAAGACTCTCTGACATGTAAGGGACTAAGAGAAAATTCTGTGTGGTGGCAGTTTTCATTCTAGGAGCCTCTATGTCTATCTGAACCTCTGTGGAGAACTGTTTGTGTCCAAGGTATGTTTATAACTATCATTCTGACTGCCAAGTAGTTTAAAAGAGACAAAGGTATACCAGAATGTGCCTAAATTTAGTGTGGAGGCTCCTCTTTAAGGAATTTTATCTTGAAAAGCCCTGTGCAACTTGTATATAGTTAGAACTCTGCAGCTTTGAAAGCTGAGAAGCTCTTCCTGAGATGAGCTGTGGGCTCAGAGTGCAAAGAGCTGAGGTGCCCCCAAGCTGCCAGGGCATGGGGACATGCCCCCTGTGACAGCTGCCTGGCATGGGGGGCTCTCACCTGGAAGGGCAGAAATGAGACAGTTTTTCCCTTTGCGTTCTCTGTAGGATAATCTGTGCACACCAAGAAGATTTTACAGCTTTAATTACAACACTGTAATTAAGGAGGTACAACTCTGCCTCGCTAGCTAGCCTGTGGTTTGCTGAAGCAGCATCTGTGTGCTGAATATCACTGGTCAGAGGCAGTTTTCTGACAGCCTGTAATTTACCTGTGAAACATTTTATTTTCATGCTTTGAAGGCCATCCAGAATCTGAGGCAGGGGGAGCATTTTTACATTTTTTTTTCCTGTTTATTAAGTTTTCCTATTGTTCTATTCATGAATTAGAAGTCAAGGTGCACATTGGCTTCATGACACAACCCTAGGGTGTAGACTTCACTTGCTCTCAGCACATTAATTGTTACATTTTTCTGGGAAACTTTTATCAGTGAGGTTTTCCAGGGCTATCATTCTCCAGACTGGGAAACATTTCATACTAGGGGTTTCAAGAGGATCTAGGCACTCCCAGTCTTGAGTTCAATCTCTGTCCATTTTGAAACTAGAGAATTATTCTATTTTAATCACCAGATTTCTGATTATTCTGTGATGGGTTACACATTGTAAACAGTTTTAAATTATGTCAGTTTAATTCCACTGCAGAAAAATGTGCTAAGCCTAAATTTATTTTGGAGAGAGAATTTTTGTCTTTCAGGCATGCTGATATGTTGTAATTTCTTCTGTGTTTCTCAGTCCTGTATTAAAAATCCTATATCATAAGCTGTTGAGGTCTGTAAGGCTGTAGGATGTGTTTCTAATCTCATTTGTATTCCTTTTGCTGGCAAGTCAGGTTGGTACAACTGAAATGTGAAGCAGTTTCAGGGGAGTGGCAACCAACATCTGTCTCATGTAGATGTACATCATGCTGTCTTACTTCAGATGTTCCAGGATATTTAATATCTAGGAGTGATGTATGTTATTGTTCTCCAAATTCTATGGCACAAAAATCTGTAACTTTATTTGGCTTAAAGCCATTTTTCATTCAGTATATGCTGCTAGAGTTTGGCCACAGTTTCTGCTGCAATGCCAGAGAAGTGTCTTCTGGAGTTCTGTCAATGTTTAGCACCAAAGCTGATTTAGAGGTACCACCTGAGGAGGAGTTTGTAGCTATACCTAAGTAACCTTTAAAGATTTATGTTATGCAGAGAGTTTATCTTCTCCCTCCCAAAATCCCACATCATAGAACATTTTTCCTCAATTAGCAGAAAGCCTGACTTCTGCTTTTAGCATGGTGTGAACTAATTGAGCAGCTGCTTTGTCAGCAGGTAATATTGTCTAAGCTTTAAAAAATCCTAAAGCTCACTTTGCTGTCAGGTCAGACTATATTCTTGCTGTCAGGTGGAGTTTTGAGGAGCACAACTAATCTCTCTTTATTACCTCTCCTTCTAGTGCACATGATCTCACAAAATGGGATCTGTTCAGTAACTGCTACAGATTGCTAAGAACTGGAATTGAACATGGAGCTATGCCAGAACAGGTACAGTGAGCAACACCTGCACTGCATCATTTGGGGGTTCCAAGTTTTAAACAGTCCATTCAGAGCAATTCAACAGGTTAATGCACTAGACTTTGTTGTGAGACACTGCCTAGGAGGTGAAAAATCTTGGGTTCTGTGACTTTTGAGCTACTTGCTTCACCTTCCTCATCTGTAAAGTAAGAATAAAACCCAACATTTGTAAAACTTCACTGCAGTGAGAAATTATTAATACACAAATTGCTATTTTGTATTGAGGTTATGTTGGAAACATGAAAACCAGGAAACAAGAAGGTGTAGCAGGGATGCTGGCCAGCCTTTCCAGTGGAGTTCTTTTAGTGGACACACCTTGGACTTTGTCTCCTCTTAGTTTGGTTTTAGTTCCTCATGGATGAGTGCAGGGACCATTTCAGATTCTCCCAGGATTCCAGTTTGAACTGCAGACTGCCTGCTCCAGTATTTCAGCACATTTTAAGTTCTAATTTGATTTCAAATAGAAATCAGTTGTTAATTCTACCTCAACTTTATTTAGAAAAAGATTAAAAATTCCCATTCTGTAAAAATATTTTCTAAAAAGAACCATATTGAGGATATGTTTTCACATGCCATGTGAAAGTCATGGCTTTAAGCTCTAGGACCTTCTGCTCCCTCTACAGTTGCTCCTTAATGCTGGAAATGTACTACCTGAAGGGAAGGGGGACAGCAGATAAAAACTGTCCATGCAGCTACCAGCCATCTTCTATTTTTGGGTTTGACAGTGATAAGGCTCCCCAAGTATTTCTGTAAGATCTTAGGAAGAAGGTTCTGCAATCTGAACCCCACTCAGTTATTTCTTTCCTTGGTCCATGAGAAGGATTTCACTGAAAAGGAGTGGTTTGGTCTTTAGTGATGCCTTTCAGAAAAGGTATTTTGTAAGGTCATTAGATGCATTTAAAACTGCATTTATTTTGCCCAGAAATACAAATTGTTGGAAGCATTTTCAAGCCAAAAAGATGCTGAATTTTTTTATGACCTAATATATATCTGAAATTTTAAAAAGACACCATGGGTGCTTTTCCAGGCACCAGAAATATGAGCCTAGTCTTATCCATGAGAAAATTTGTATTTTCTCCCCTTTTTTTGTTCATTTGACAGTGGAACCAGTTCCCAGAAGCTCTTGAGCAGAGGTACAGAGACGTTGGGTTGTCCTGGTGTCACCCCGTGGCATCACCTCTTGCTGTGCTCTAATGCACCATGTTCTGTTCTGTTTCCCAGCATTTACACAGTATTTTGTTTCACCTGGAGTAGGTTGGTTTCTTATTGCATCAAACTGACTAAGGAAAAACATAATATCCTTGAAAACAAAAAGCACTGCCTAAGAGCTGCTCCTATTTCTCCTCCTTAAAACACACCAGAAATGTTACACAGACTTTCCTGATGTGCTTGTTATTTCCATTGTGTTCCCTCTGTTACAGATAGTTGTTCAGGCACTGCAGTGTTCCCATTACTCTATTCTCTGGCAGCTGGTGAAAATCACTGAAGGCTCCCCTTCCAAAGTAAGTAGGCATTTGATCACAGAGATTTTACTAAAGAAACACAACTTGCCTAAAAAGACCTCAGACATGATTCTCTGTAACTCCACCCACTGTAGCCTGCATGAGCAATGTGAAACAGGCATAAAAGGTTGGTGTTTTGATTCATTTGGTGTTCCAGGATCTATTTAACATCATGCATGTGTCTAAAGAAGCTGGAAGAACAGCAGAAGTTTGTGTTTATCAGGATTTTATACTGAGGTTTATGTTTTTATTCATCTAGGTACATAATGCACTTTACTGTGACTACAGCACTTTGCATGGAAGGAGGAGTAATATTAATGCTTACCTATTAGTTGGAAGCCATACTGTTGATCTATACACAACAGATAGTTCAATATTTGTCTTTTTACCTTTCTTACCTTTTAGTGACATCTATTGTGTTGTTAAATATCAATGTAAGGTTACTAGCAATAATTATTACTAATAGGAGGTTTAATAAAAAGTGCTCACAAGAGTAAGGACAGTGTTACATGCAATGTGTTTGCTCTATTTAGCTTTTCCAGGACCTTTCCTCAGCTCTTTTCTCAATCAGAGGCCAAAATCCTGTCTTTTTAGGACTTTTTCAAAATTAATGCATTGAATTAAAATGGTATGAAAACTTAATTAGCAAATGTAGTCCTCCACCAACATCAGAACAAAAAAGATGCCATATTAAAGTACTACTGAAATAAGTATTTTATGCACATAAAAGTGAATAAAATACATAGTAAATTTTTGGAGTTATTTTGCATATTGACATACATTGACATAACTGCTAGAAAAGAAAATAAAATATTGGTATTCTTTATTCTGGTTTTTGTTCCTGTTTTCTCCTCTCAGCTTCTTTAGCTTCTTTCTCTTTAGCATGCTGATAATGTATAATATTACATCTTGACTCCTTTTAACTGAGAAAACTGAATACATCCCATTTGTTTTAAATGAACTCAGAATCTCCTCACAGTCAAGCATCTGAATATGCCCAACAGCTCTGTCCTACTTGCTGGGCCCCTTAATGCCCATTCTTGCCTTGCTCTGGGTGCAAATGGTGAGACACAGAGCATTTGGTAAGATTCTCATCTTCCTTCACTGCATTTCTCAATTTTTTTTCTAACTAATACAGTAAATTGCTGCAGTATAACATAGATGGTGCAGAGGGACAGCTGTCAGAGTTGCTGGAAAAATGTTACATGGCTTTTTGTGTCTAAATTATAGAAAAAGAACACACTTAAACTACATGAACTATGTAATATATGTAGTTTATAAAGTACAACCATAAACTACAGCTAGCAACTAACACATCACCTGTCTGCAGAGGACCTGGTCAGAACCTTTGCCTTTTGGTGTCAAAGTATTCATGTATTATTTGTAATATTACCATGAGGGTCCAGATAGACTGAAGGAGAAAAAGACCTTTCTTTATCTCAGTGAGTGGGTTTTTCCTTCAGAGCAGCTTAGTGCAACTGCATGGCTTTGCCTAATTTCTCAGAATAAGATACATTTGTATGAGACATTGTTTCATGAGATGAATGTTGATTTTTCCTGTCTTTCATATACCATTCTGATTCATATTAGTCATAATGCAGTTTAGAGGAATGGAAAGATCTTTGAGGTCTCCATCAAGAATGACCATTCAAAATACAAATAAATTCTGCTTCTGCAATCCCCAGTGATGACTCTAACCCAGAGAGCTGTTCTTAATTTATTGGTTGGGGTTTCACCCCACCCCCTACAAAAGTAATGAGTGTTCTGCATGTTTGGTCCAAGAGGAGAACCTGTCTTAACACCTTTCAGCTCTTCATAGCTGGGAAGCTACCTCAGCTGTGGTTACCACAGAAACAGGACACAGAGAAGTCCACAAAGCTGATGTGGTTGTAGCATTTTGTTCTGTGTGGGTTTTTTTTTAATATCAAACTTGCCATTGTAGTTTCTTCAGTCTGAAAATAAATCTGATCTGCACTATATCTGTCATTTAATCCATTAGGAGATAATTTTGCCCGTGGTTGTTTAATAAGCCATGATTTAAGCTTATAAATCAGCAGACATTAAAGGGGATCTTTTCCAAAGTATGATATATGGGAAGACAAAGGCATTAACAAGAGCATCTCAAAATGAAAAACAGTGTATTTCATCAGCATTTTTTAAGTATTCAGCCTTTTAGAAGAACATTTCTGAAGCAGTATTTGAATATGTAGGGCCATCCAGCTTTCTAGTGTTACTCTGCTGTGGGTGTAATGCCCTAAGGGCAGAGGAAGGTGCTGGCTCATAGGCTGAAGTGGTATCTTTAGTACACCAGTGGATATAGCTATAAAAATGAGAGGCTTTTGGACACACCAGCCTTTCAGGTTTGAAATAAAAGCAGAAGATTACAAAGCAGACTGCAAGCTGAGAACATTGCTTGGGTTCTGTTTAGATACAGATCAGGTAAACTGCCTCTAAGAAAAGGAAAAGGTCGTTGGTACCTGTAGGGGGTGGGAGCAGGGGAAGGCAAGGGGTCAAGAGAGTTACTAGGAGGGAAGTAGAGCTGGATAATGAGGAAGAAAAGGAAGATGAAGTACAAAAGGCTAATGGGGAGAAGGGGATCTATAAGAGGTCATAAAACTAATCTTGAGTCTTTGTTTTTCTGTATCCCTTAGATCTATGAATTTTTGTTCCCAGGCTCATGTTTAGAAGATGATTTTTTAGATTCCCCTTGAGCATCCAGGCTGAGAGATGAGAGATGGAGGGATTGATTTGTAAGAAATGTTCATCTGCTGCCAGCTGGGTCATTTCTGTGAGTTCATGCTGGCAAACAGGAGCTTCTCTGTTTCACCTAGTTAGTGACCATGTAGGCATTCAATGCACAGGACAAAGTATATTCACATTTTGGAATTGTAAGTAGAGGATTCAAGTGTGCTGATATTTCTGTAGAAGGAAATACTTTGTTTGGTAGTAGCAGGCAAATACTGGCAAGTTTTCCAGTTCTTAATCAGGTGTGCTCTGCATCTTTTAGGTGTCTGTTTTGTGCAGGGGGTTTGCAGGTGGAATGGGTGGTTCTGGTAAGATTTCCTTCAAAGTGAGTTCTTTGAGTGGAGCCCAAAAATACAGCCTCATTCATAAGAGGGTTGCTCATTTGGAAGCTGCTAATGAATGCCTACAGATTTCAAACTGCTCTCTGTAACTGGTCACAAGTTACTCTAATCCCCTCTCCAAGACACACACACACAATTTAGAGTTACACCCCCCACACTCTCGTGGGAAATGAGGAGTGCAAGCCCATTGCCCTTCTTTTGGGAGCAGGAGGTCCTCTGCTTCCATGCAGCTGCTGCTGGGCATGTGGGTGCTCCAGCTTCACGTGTACCCACACCCACAGAGCACCCCACAGTCAAATACCTGTGCTTGAGGTGAGGGTCTCTGCACAGTGCACCCTGACAGCCCTCCAGATGGATGCAGGAAGGATGTGCCACCAGCTCTAGGCATCGGTGGCAGTGTTGGGGTGTCTCACTTGATTTGACTGCTGCTGAATAACAAAAGATTCCACCAGTTAACTTAAACACAGCATGGAGTTGAGGCAGAGTTGTTTTAAAAGTCTTTTTCAAGGGAGCCTGTGAGAAAGCTTACTGTGGAATCATCTTGGTGTCTAAAATCTGAAAGGAAAAAAATTAATAAAAAGAAGGTTGCAGCAGGTAGGAATGATGTGTAAGCCTTGAAATACCCATAGTATAATGCTCTAATCTTTGGTCTATGTCTTGTACAAGTTCAGAGGAGGCTGAGGCCATGACTGAGGGGGCTGTTGGTAAGCTGGTTAGTGCTCTTTGGTAAACAGCACAATATTTTGGGTGAAGTTATTCCTATTCTGTAGTTCATGGGAACAGTCTTTAGTAGCCTGGAGAAAAACTGTTCTTGGTGTGAAAGGGGTTTTAGGATGGTTTCAAAGGAAGCTGGTGATTCCTCAGCAAGAGTTCTCTTGTCTGTAGGCCTTGGGGAGCAAGGGTGATCTTGAGGTAGGAGACTTGAGAATTAGATTATTCAGTTGTTATTTCCATCTGGATATCTTCATGTATTCAGTAAACCTGGGGCCATTGTAGTATGCACTGTACATGTATGTAATGAAAAGGAAATATTTGCAGAAGAATAGAGTCCAAAATAGAGCCACAGAAAAAAAGTGGCTCATCCTTATTGCTGCCATGGACTACTTAAAGTTGAAGCTCTTACACTGTGCAGGGCAAGGAAGGGTTATTTATATCCTAGGTCACTGTGGTGATCCAGGTCCCAGTGTGACCCACGTGGTTTTACCCTAACAACCAAAAAGGCAGTAATATTTTTTCATACCAGTTTTTCTGCTGAAGCCAGCATGTCAGGTAGTCACACCTCAAGAGCTTGGCTGTGCACCTGAGAATGGTCAAAGACTTGAAAATCTAATTCCTTTATTTTCTTCTCATTTTCTCTTTTGAAAAAAAATGACCACTCTGTATTAGTCTGCGGGTTTCTCCAAATTTAGAAAAGTTCCAGCTGGCTCCATTGCATTGTTCAGTTGGGCTTTCAGCTGCTTTCTGTAACTCTTCAAAATGAATCTTCATCATGCTATCAAGGAGAGAGGATAATAAATAATGTGTGCCTACATGTTGCTCATTGTTTGAGAGAAATAAAAATGGGAGACACACTTTTTACTTTCACTATTTAACCTTTATGTAGGATTTTTCATAAGTTTTTGTTTTTCTGTTGAATTAATTAACATCTAAATGGAAGATGATTGTGATAAAAAGTAGGAAGTTATTAAAATGATGGTAATCCCAGTGTTTAAAGGTGCAAATCAGATGATAATGTAACAGTGAACTGATAAACCTGGTCTGATCTGATAAAACTGATCAACTGATAGATCTGTTCTTCAGAAGATTGCATTTTTGACTGATAAGGAAACCAGTTGAAATACCAGTTTCTGTAAGACATTAGTACCACACTGTGTTTCAGGTGAATATATGAATTTTATGTAATTCATATTCAGGAGCTCAAAGCTGATGAATATATTAGAAAAAGAGTTGTAGGTGAGAAATCATCACACAATGGGATAGCTTCAGAGAGATCTATTCTCTGCCAACACCTGGTAATTTTTACCTAGCATCAGGGAAGGTAAAGTGTATTTAAAATGTGAATGGTACAGATCAAGGGGTACATAATAGGATAGCTCCAGATGTGTTCCAGGAGAGATCCATTCTCTGCCAACACCTGATAATTTTTACCTAGCATCAGGGAAGGTAAAGTGTATTTAAAATGTGAATGGTACAGATCAAGGGGTAAACAAATCCAAATTTAAAAAACCAAAGAGGCATTTCAGTGCTGCCAAATGCAAGGTTTATATCTGGGAACAAGAAGGGTGATGATGGGGAAGGTGTGAGTTAGAACAGAGCAGAGCTGTCTCACAGGTCATGGCATGGCCAGGTAGTGTGGTGGCACAACAGATCCTTGCCAATATTATCAGAGAAAACTTTATTAGGAATTGGAAGATGAGGTAGCTGAAAAACCTTCAGTGTCAATATCAGAAAGTCACACTCACTGTGTTGAAAATTCTAAGAGGTGCAGAGATTCAGGAACTCTTGGGCTGTTTCAGCACTCTTGCAGACCTGCCTTCTGTTGTGAACCAGTACAGGAAGAACACAAAAAGACTCTTCAGTAAATAAAGAACAACAAGATCTTATGATAGGAAGGAGTAGGAAAAGCTAAACCTAGGAATGAGACACATGGCCAGAGCAGCCAGCATAATTAAACCCAGGAATTTTTAAGAAGGAAAAGCTTGCCTGTACCCTCTGGAGATGGTTTGGGTTTAGGTTGGAGGTTCTGTAGGGCACACTCTGCTCACACACTGTGTCCCATCTGAAGGCTGATAGAGGTGTTATGGAGGAAAGTCTGCAAGAGGGTTCTTTTTCTTCTGCAAGTGGTTTTTCCATGTGGCCACTTGCTGTATTCTTACAATGGTGCTCCAGTATCTTTTGTTTTGATTTATTTTTACTAGTTTACTCTGCTATCTGTAAATAATAAACATTCATCAGAGTAGAGCATTAATTCCCCCAGGTCAGAGTACACAGCTTTCCTCTTGAACCTGCCACTTCTGATACCCCCATTTAAAATAAGCATCAGTTGTCTCTAGATGCAGGGGATCAAGAAGAGTCATTTATTTCTCTTTTCCACCCACAAATACCTTTTTCTTCACATCATCAAGCCTCCCTCCTTCCATAACTCATCAGGTTTCTGTCATTTGCCTTCACCTTTCCCATGTCCATGGACAGTTAGGATAATGGTTTTGTTGAACTTGAGACATTTGTTATATTCTACTTCTTTGTAGAGAACTATTTATAAACTACCAGGTAGATTGACCTTGATGTCTTGAACTTCCTGTTCTGAAACATACATTCAATATAAAATACAGCCAATTTAACTCCAGCATGTATTGGTTTATTATAATTATTTATCACAGGGAAGCTTTGGGTCATTCCTCTGAAAATGAATTAGATGTTTTACTCTATGCTCAGCATAGTTTTTCATGTCCTCTTTTCTTTGGCTAGTTTATAGGATTGAATGTATGAAGTTATCACCATCTTTTTATTTTGCTTTTTCCTGGCAACCTACTGTTAATGTTTATATATTATCCCCTTTTAATATTTATTCTAGGAGGACTTGTTGGTATTGAGGAAAACTGTGAAATCCTTTCTGGCTGTCTGCCAGCAGTGTCTGTCAAATGTCAACACTCCAGTCAAAGAACAGGTAAAGGAAATGTCTGTCACATGCTTTTAGGAAAGTGTGAATATTAAACTGGACTAAAACTCCATATCAAAAAACACTATATCCAACTTAAAGTAAAATCATCTGTGCCTTCTGTTGAAATAAAATGGAACAAGCACTCTGTAAGAAGAGCTGTATTAAAAGCACCTCCACAGCTAATGTCAAATTCATTTTTGATATAACAATAAGGATTACCTGGATGCTTAGGCTCATGTCCAGCTGTCATAACTTTTGGCATCTAACTCAATCATCTAAATTAAAAGCCTGTTCCTTTAGACACTTACTGGCCTCTCACACTATGAAAATTATCACTCTGCAAATATTGCCATTTCCTTGAGAAGTCAGTAAAATATCTGTTTAATAGATGTGTATGTGTGTGCACACATGTGCCAGAACTTTATATGTGAAATGTAATTGCATAATAAGGATTGTTTTATGCTTCAGTGTAGTTATCCAGTGGTCTGGTTTAGATTTTTAGAAAGCTGTGTGTGCATGGAGTGGGAAGCTTCTGTTTATATCTATTCAGAAATAGAAAGAAAAGAAATAAAATTAAAGAGCTCATGGAAATAATTTGCACTCTCTGGAAAAAAAAAAACAACTAGCTGGTTTGTTTGCTGAGATATTCTGAATACATGTTGATTTAGAGTAAGTCTGCTGACATCTTTTAATTGTCTACAAATTGCATTTCTGTCAGACCTCCCAAGATTTCGCACAGACTGTGACTCACTGGCCTGTGGTTTTGGCCTGTGGTTTTTAACAGATAATACTTCTTAAAAGATGGGTTTATTTTTTTGAAAGATAGCTCTGCTTGACATTTACACTGTGTTCTGCAAGCTTATAAATATAAATACTAGAGGCTCAGAGATGTTGAAAGTTTATGTATTTTTAAAAGACTGACACATCATTGTCTTCCAGCAGATTTAACTTCAGTAATTGTTTTTTAATACTCTGAGCAGTTACTCTTGGCATATTTTATTAATATTATATAATGTGAAGCTACATCTGGCTTCATGAAAATAGCAACCATTCTAGCTTAAGCCAGCACTCATGTCTTTTCTGCAGCAACAAATGGTAAATGATCCTTCCCATTACTGCAGTGGTTTTGTTCTTGAGATATATTAACATCTTTTTATTCTCTTATAATTAGTAGCCACATTTTTTTTTTTTCTCATTGATAATTTAAGTTTTTCTTAGACATTCCCTTGCAGTTCCCAGTTCAGTGGAAGCTTTCAAGCCTCAGCTAGGCAAAGCCACAGCCAACCAGACCTAGACAGACAGCAAAGTGTCCCAGCCAGAGCAGGTTAGACTGGAGACTCTAGAGATCCCTTCCAACTAACATTTCTATGATATTTTAAATTTTCTTCCTTAAAAAGTTTATTTTTTTCAAGTGCAGGACTACTTCTTAATCCTTCTGTTTTAGTGGATTTTAAAAATATTGAGAAGTAAGCACTTTCAGTGCATTGTTCATATGCTCTTTTTTAGAGGTCTGCATTAGGATGAGCCTAAATTCTATCAAGTATCAAAGGAGTTAAGAGCAGGTGAGATCATCACTGCAATGAACCACAACTTTTTGGATGCAGTGAAGGAAAAAATCCCAAATAGTGGCCTCTGTTTCCAAAGTTGAAGCAGAACACAGTTGACATTGATTTGCATTTTGTATTTGCCTGGGTAGAACTCATTCCCCTTCTCTAACATACTCCAAGGAGTAAGTGAGGTGCTGCAACATTCAGCACTCACAAAGGTCTCATTTTGGAAGTTTGTAAAGCAGATTGCTCTCACTTGCTGCTTTTCCTTAGGCTTGTATCAAAAATACATTTAAACACACATTTACCTCTCTTTCCATTCAGCTGTTTGTAGAGGGGGGATGTAGGAGTGAATTAAAGCCAACACTGGATTTCCTGACTGTCAGAACTGTGGTGATTGCACTGCCCTGGATGGGACTTCTGCAGCTTTCTGGGGGAAGAGGCAGCACATCCAGCAGAGGTTTTCTAGGGGCCTTTTTAAACATTCATACGTTGAACGTTCCTCTCTTTGAGGTTAAAATAGAGAAATAAAGATGGTTTTAAAAGTACTTTCTGAAAGGTGCTCGAGTGTTGAGTGTAATGCAAATTAATCCAGCTGCCTCTGACACTCTGACAGGAGAACAGTGTTGTGCCTGTGCAGGAGAGTGTTTCTCTCAAGGGCTTTTCTGTATAAAGCTGGTAGTAGCTGCCTTCTTTCTCTCTTCTCAGGTAATGAGGGCATAGTCCTAACGAGCATAAAGTTCTGCCCTTGAAAGCTGTGCAGTTACTTGATTCATTTTACAGAGACTTGTTGATGAAAATCTGCAAGAATTTCTTTGGTTACAGTTCCCTCTGTGTATTTTCAGGATCTGACAGTGCCTCAGCTTGGATTTTCCCTCATGATGTTGTTCATTTTTTTGCTTGTTTAACTCTTCTAACTGTTTATCAAAAGAGGTGGGGGGTTTTTACTACAAATTCAACCACAGTCCTTGGATCAGAGGTAGATTTAGAATCCTTTTTGTAGAGAAGAAATGGAAGTTTAATATGCATCATCCTAGACATGGATGAGGTAGTAAACACAGTTCCTTACATAGGGATTAAAGGCATAAGATTTTAAAGTTAAGGGGAACCCTTATGAACACTTTTGACAGCACCCAAACAGTTAAAACTGAGTACAGCTAAAGAAGGACATTTAATAATAACAGGATATGTGGAAATGAGATAAATTGTATTTTGTGTTTTACTTACTTGACTTACACTTCTTACTGCATTCATTGTGTTTGCCTTGCAGGCTTTCATGCTGCTCTGTGATCTCTTGATGATTTTTAGTCATCAGCTGATGACTGGAGGTCGAGAAGGTCTTCAGCCTTTAGTGTTCAATCCAGATTCAGGCCTCCAGTCAGAACTTCTCAGTTTTGTGATGGACCATGTCTTTATTGACCAAGATGATGAAAATCAGAGCATGGGTATGTTTAACTTCCATGTTTCCTATTTTATTTTTAGTAACAGACACAGAAGAAGTAAAAAGAATTTTCAGATCAGTTTGCTCCTATGTTTTCAGAGTTATTCCTTCTTTATTTTTCTTCCTTTAATGATCTAGATTTTTCTTAATATTTCTTTCCAAAACAGTACAGTCTTAGTTCAGCAGCAGACTTTATTTAATATGGCTTCAAGGGAAGAAGTACAATGGAACAGTACACAGAAAAATCCTTTAGAGTGACTAAACAGAGTTATAGGATCCTGAAGGCAAACCTTACCAGCAAAGCTCTAGGCAAGGAAGACCTTAAGAAGCACTGATGTTACTCAATAAACACCCCTTCTGCTCCTCCCCCCAATTAATCCAGTCAAGCTCAGGACATCACTGATTTGTTTGGAGCCCAGGCAGTCCCCTGGGAGACTATCCTGTGGGCTTGCTCACTCCCTTGCTCTTTCCTAGGCTGCTGTGCCTGGCCACACTTTGAGAGGCTGAAGTTTGAGGTGTCCCTATCCATACCTCCTCCCAAGGACAACTTGAGATTTTTGGCTTTCAGTAGAGGAGAGGCAGATTTGTCATTTAGGTCTGCTTTTAAATCATTTGGTGGTGCTGCTGTATGATTTAGATGCCTAAATGCAAGTATAGAGATATCAAGAGAGACAGCAAGAGAGTCTCAGTGACAACTGTTCCCCTCCCACTACCACAGCTCTGTACTTCATCAGACTCCCAGCAAGATTTTCTCCAAGAATAAGCTCTTCTAAGTACCACTGAGTATTTACTTTTATCACAACTGTTATAGCTGAATTAATTTTCTTATGTGTTGCAGAATATCCTTTATTATGTGGTATTATAATTAAAATCTTATATATAGCTTTATTTTTATTCACAGAGTGGAGTCCTGCATGAGGATTTAATACTTCTAATGTTGCCATTCAATGTTAATATTTTTTACAACAATCCTTGTTTCTTTTTAGTTGGTTGTTTTTTTATAAAAGCTCCTGTTCTGTAATGTTGCTTTGGAACATAGCAGCTCATTGTCAACATTTTATTCTTGGTACTTTCAGAGGGAGATGAAGAAGATGAAGCTAACAAAATAGAAGCTTTACATAAGAGAAGAAACCTTCTGGCTGCCTTTAGCAAGCTGATAATTTATGACATTGTGGACATGCACGCAGCAGCAGATATCTTCAAACACTATATGAAGGTACAGCTCTGTGTGTTCTCCTCTTCCTAACTGAACACAGACTGTGATGTCAAGGCCCCTCTTTCTCTCCCTTCCAGTGCAGTAGTGAAAGGCTGAACACTTCTGAAAGCTTTTCCAGCCTTATTTGATTTTTGTAATAGTTTTTCCTTTCTAAAGGCATCTACCACTGAGAAGCAGCAAGTTCTGAACTTCCTACCCTGTGTCACAGGAATGCTTTATTAAAGGCAGCACCAGAATTTGGTCCTGTGAGGTGCTGAGTATTTCCAGAGGCTCTTCTCTACAGAGAATTTTTTGTCCTGCTCCTCAAATTCATTCCTAGAATCCACAATAAGAGTTATCTGTTCGTTGTCATATTTCCCAGACTTGGTGCTTGCCCTAAGGAGCAGGGTTTTTGTAAGAAAAGATTGTTTTAAACAGGAAAGAAGTAAAAAAATAATAATCTTTATCTAGCACTGCTGTAACAGTCCACTAAAATCCCCAGTGCACACTCTGGCCATCAGCCAAGTCACTGCTCAGGGTTAGTCTTGCTTAAGGATTTTTTTTTCCAGAGCAAGAGTTTCAAACTGAAACTGTCACAGGTAGGTTAGTTTCCTACCTGCTGCTCTAGTTGTTCCTCTCTCCTCACACCCCTCTTTCCAAAACTGGGCAAGAGTGAGAGAAGCTGAATTTAAATTAGAACACAAACTAGAAGGATCTCTGTACCACTGAAAAGAAAGAATGAGAGCAAGTAGCTACAAATGCAGAAATACTCATGAAGCTGAAAGACTCCTTTTTGGGGGAAAAAATTATAATCTCAGCCTGGAAGTTTTAATGATTATATTGGCTTTTCTACCCATAGGCTGTGGTTTTCAGCAAACTTTCTTCCAACACAGAGGAAATCAGCACTTTGTAGTGTCTAATTCCTTGCTCAGCTTTCTGACTTCAGTGAATTCCTTTCCTGGCTGTCTGAGTCCCCTTGCCCTGTGTGTGGAGCTTCACACCCACGTCCCAGTGTCTGTTCACACTGCTTGGTGAAGGCTCTGCTGGTTCACTGGAAGGTTGTTTCTTAGAATTTGCAACCACAGGTCAAGTTCACCAAATAATTTGGGGTAGGAAATAGGCTTTTGGGTTTTTTTCAACATAGTTGTTACAGAAGATGATCCCAAGTAGAGGAATTCCTTACCTCAGCACTGCCTGCAGGCTGCCCATCAGTTCAAATTTTGATATCTGAATTTGAGGTTTTTTGGCAACTGCTGCCTTTTCAAAACAAGAATTACAAGTAATCTTTTCTATCAGGAAAACTGTAAAAAAATTGTATAAGAGGTACAATTTAAAGAGGTTTTTTTTCCATGCTTTTTCCTAGTACTACAATGACTATGGAGATATCATTAAGGAAACCCTGAGCAAAACAAGGCAAATTGATAAAATCCAGTGTGCAAAGACACTCATTCTCAGTTTGCAACAGGTAAGAATATTGATTTTTTGTTAGAAATGCCTCACTGCTAAAAGTACTGGACAGGATTTTCTCTGGTGCCCTTTACAATGCAACAAAAATGCTACACTTCTGCTAAGAGATTATCTTGCTCCTCAATTCAGGCTGTCACTGTTCATTTGTCTCAGTAATCTCTCTTTCCTTAAGCCCACACAGGCAAAGTTTTGGTCACATTAAAATGTAAGAAAGGGAGAGAAGAGCCTGGAAGGCAGTTTGGTTCAAGCTGATTCACAGCATTTGCTTACTGAGAATTAGGGTGACTTTTTCTCCTTATAATTAGCTGGCAGCAATGCATCTTCTTTACATGGTGTCTAAATATTGATTGATTTTTCCAACTTCAGGCTGATTTGTTTAGGTCTTCCAATACTGTTAAACATGTTCTTTCCTTGACAAATTTGCTTTAGGTCAACCAGAAATTATTGGTTTGATGATGAAATCCATCCTTGCTCTGCCAACAGGATGAAGTGTGTGCTTCACTAAATACCTTTTAGGGCCTCAAAGTACCAGCTATATCTACTACATAAATTATCTCAACAAATTAGCTGTTTTCAAATCAGCTGGGCCTCCCAAAATTCATTCCAGAGCACTAAGAGATTTCCTGGAGCAATCTGAAAGATACCTGTGGATACCTGAGGAAAAGAGATGTACTTCCAGAATAACCAGTGAATGTCAAAGTAGTTCCTGTCTTTAAAATTTGGAGAGAGGAAGCAGCCAGGTGCCATGGGTCAGTCAGCTCAGTATCATTTCATGGAAAAAAAGGAACTAGACAAGCTATTTGCAAGTGCCTTAGTGATAGGTAACAGCCAGTGTGAATTTGTCAAGGAGAAATCGTGTCAAATTAAGCTGCTTTCATTAATTATGTGGTATTGGGTATCAGCTTGTGGGTAGCAGGGAAACAGTAGATTTAATGCAGCTTGATTTAATATTACTGACACAGTCTCCCTTGATATTCTCATTAGCAAGTTAGGAAATGTGGTCTAAATGGCAATACCAGGAGAAGATACAGAGTTCACTGGAAAACTACTGAGTAGTTCATTATGGTCCTGAAAGTGTGTTTCAAGCAGGCTCTGAAGACAGTTACCCAGTCATGCTGTTCAGATATTAAGTCTGGAATGATGGAATAGCAATTTTGCTCCCTAAATCCAAAGCAGATTCTGATCTGATGGGTGATGTAGGTGTTTTAGAAAACAGCATAAGAGTGCAGAGCCACCTTGATGAGCTGGGAGAATAACAGATGCAATTTAATGAAGGAAAGTGCAAAATTCTGGCTAAGAGTTACCATGAGCACAAGTGCAAGGTGGGGCCAGCTGGGAAACAGCAGCTACACAGCAGAAACTTTGGGAGCTGAGGTGGGTTAGAGGTTGAAGAGAAGAGAACTTGGTGACATCTCTGTGAAAAAAGTCATTGTAAGGTCCACTCTTAGCTGTAGCAGGTTAAGATCAAAAGTCTTTGTCAAGAAAAGTGTTTTCTAGCTGACAGATTTTAACCATTCAATTCTCTTTCCAGCTGTTTAATGAGCTGGTTCAGGAGCAAGGCCCCAATTTGGACAGGACATCTGCCCATGTCAGTGGAATTAAGGAACTGGCCCGTCGGTTTGCCCTCACTTTTGGCTTGGATCAGATCAAGACAAGAGAGGCTGTGGCCACACTACACAAGTGAGTGGTGGTAAATAAACTAGATTTTTATATTACTTCAGATTAAAACTTTTGCTCAGCATATTTTTCCTAAAGGTCCATAATCTCAACATGTCCTGGAATGATTGTGCATATTTTTCTGATTTATGTGTAAAAATGGTGGAGATTATACATATAGTTGTATATATAAGGATGGAGGAGAGTGTATGTATAGAAGAAAGGGAAGAAAAGCTATCTGCTACCTGATTATTTGTTGGAATTTACTGGAATGGCCATGTTTATTTATCTCAAGTAAATCATAGAATCCTTTAGGTTGGAAGAGACCTTTAAGATCATCAAGTTCAACCATCAAGCCAACACTACTGAGTCCTCTGCTAAAACAGATCAGAATCTGTCAGGGTTGGAAGGGACCACAAGGATCCCCCAGTTCCAACCCCTCTGCCATGAGCAGGGACACCTCCCACTAGATCAGGCTGGCATTATGCATATTTGTGTTGAATCTCTCTGATTGATAGATTCATTTTCTTCCTCTTTGTCCAAAAGCAGCTCTTGGCTAGTAATGAAGAAGAAAGTTATGATGTGATCTAAAGATAGAAAGAATTTCATCACAGTTCAGATTCTGAGCAAATTATTTATTTAGTTTTGCTACAAATGTCTGAAAATCTTACTATTTCTTTGCTCTAGAGATGGCATAGAGTTTGCCTTCAAATATCAGAATCAAAAAGGACAAGACTATCCACCTCCTAACCTTGCTTTCCTTGAAGTGCTCAGTGAATTCTCTTCTAAGCTCTTGCGACAGGACAAGAAGACTGTGTAAGTAATGCTTCATTTCCTTCCCTGGGTTTTGCTGGGCTCTGGGAACCACTGCAGTGTCTGCTTGAGCTCTGAGCTTTTCACAGTTGAAGCAGAGCTGTAGGAAATCCCAGTGAGACATTTCCCATGTACACTTACTTGTCCTTTTATACTTTAAAGTAATAAAAATAAGGGAGGAAATGAAAATCGGATCCGCTGATGAGGTGAGTTTGAGACCTCCCAAAGCAATGTTGCTTCACATTTCTTATGAGGCAGTGAAAAGAAAAAACAACCTTTTTTCAGGCTAGAAGAAAAAAGAAATTCAATGTTAGGAGTGCAGGACAGGCTTGTAAACACTGCAGTAACAGCTGTTAGATATTTACGTGCAATGGAAACATATTCATGGTTTATTTCAATAGATTGAGTTAAACTGGGCAATAAAAGTTTGTCAAGGCTTCTGTTACTGGCCCAGCAGGGTAGAGAAAGAGGCTGTGAGGGGACTCTGTTGTTGTTTAGGACAGAGGAAGGTGTTGGGGACCTGGCAGGCTAAACCAAGCAGCCTGAATTTGCTGTGGTGGGTAATTGCTGCAGGCAAAATACGGGAAATGAAGTAAATCAGAGAGATGGGTGATAAGATCTGAATTAAGAGCCAGAAGCACTTTGATGAGCAACATTTGAGTAGACTGTCAGGAGGGGCTGTGGATATCAACAGAATTGGTGAAGAGAAAGCTGCTTTATTGACGAGCTCATAGCAGAGAGTTGCTGTCAGCATCACTGTGGAGGTAACTCTGCATTTCTGATGCTGTGTAGCAAATATCCAGGATTTGGCCCCAGCATGAGAGTAGTAAGAGAAAAAGGCAGAGGACTGCAGTCAAAAATCAGCCAAGCACTACATGCCCAGTGTAGAACTGAATTCTTTGAATAACTTTATGACCATTTAGAAAATGCAATTGCCAGATCCTCTGATTTATGGTTATAGCTGTGTCTCCAGTCGCTTTTCTGACCACAATGATGTTAGTCATAAATAACTGCTTTAACTGCCTCAGCTGGCTCTTTCTGTCAATCTTCTCTCTAGTTTCTCTGTGAAGACATTTCTTTTAAAGGACTCTTCTATTAAAGTCAACAATTATGAATATTATAACTTTATCTGTGTTATAAGATGTGTGTCTTGGTTGACTTTGTATAATTTTTGAAGTGTACACACTTGAAACGATTTCATTTCATTTATGGTGTCAATAATTTGTCAATTCAGCAAATACAGTAGAAGAAATAGTTAAATGAGCTTGAGAATAAGATGATCTGGTTGGGCTAGCTTGGCACTGCTCTTCACTGTATCCTTGAATCTTGTCAATCTCTGTCCTAATCTTAAAGACAGCACTTAAGGATAATAGGATTTTATGACTGTCTTCCTAGTGTAGATTCTCTTGCATCTGCTAGCTTAAGTGGAATTATCCTGATTTCCTATTTAATTTAGTGAAGCTTCTCCTTCCTGTAAAGTCTTCATCCCTTCCACAAGTTTCTCTGGTGTCTGAAATTTAAAGTTCACATCATTCTGTACAGTTTACATGACACCTTAAGTTGACCTGATCCCTTGCATGGAATTCAGTGCACTTCACCTGCTTGTCACCTTGTGACCTCACCTTCTATGTTGTCATTTTTTCTCAAAGGTTCTCCCACTCATTGGTGTCCACATACACAATCACCAGCTTCTTTTGCAGGGCTGTAAAGATTACTGTGGAGGAATCCATTTCTCCAGATTTTATCTTCTTTGTAGTCATCTAGGTCTGAGCTATTTACTTTAGCTGATTTTGAAGATCAGTGAAAAGAATTAGGTCCTTTAGGGCATGATTTATCTGATCTGTGCTAAATTACTGCTTTAACATGAGTTCTGACATGCCTTAGATTCCATTGGCTGTGGTGACTATGAAGAGAGTCAAGATAACTTGCTTATAGGTGAAGATTTCTTTTGGAGATATCTGCATTCCT